>NC_092238.1:4648808-4698808 GCF_036320965.1 Panulirus ornatus
ATATACACATGTAAACACGTGTTATCTTTTCCCTCTCTGTTGGAGCTGTAAGAAACTTTATCAATACATTTACAGAGTGTTGAAAAAAGGAATGAAAATATATTTTCAAAAAAATCTCGAGATGTCCAGGTAATACTCAAATTTCAGCGTTTCAACCTCACACTGACACTTGCATAATTACCATATTTAAGACCTTTCAGAACCTGAACATGACACACTAAGTGTGTAAGCTTTTAGCGTGACTCTGGGGTGCATCTTATGTACTGTGAGTCCAAAGTCCGTCGCCTTGTGAACCAAATTTCGTATGAGGAACACAGGGGCGACACAACACAACAGAAACAGACATCCACCTTAAAGATCTCACGTCACTACAGTTACACACGGGCCGACCTGCGCCAGCAATGGCTCCTCATGTATACATACCAGGCCTGTTCCTAAAAAGGCACCCCTAATACACCCACCCACCCACCCACCCATACACACACACACACACACACACACACACACACACACACACACACACAGAAACTCAGCCGAACGGTAAATGCCAAGATCCTGTAATTCCCTCCCCTCCCCACGAGAGCTGTGGCGTAACGCTGGCGGAGGATTTCAAGAGGGAGGGGATTCGGTCACAGCCCGATGCAGCCAGCCGGACTCACACACACACACACACACACACACACTACCCTCCACACACACACGCAACAATAACGCAGACCCCCACCCACCGCTCCACCTGCATTCCATAATGTATCATTGTGGCCGAAAGGTCCGGAGGTCAACCACGCAGCCGAGGGTGACCAACCTATACCACTTCCAGGACCTGATTATATGTCCACCACCTGCCTGCCTCCTACCTGCTCCCTCCCTTCTCCCCATCTCTCTTTCTCTCTCTCACTTTCTCTTTCCTTCTCTCTCTCTCTCTCTCTCTCTCTCTCTCTCTCTCTCTCTCTCTCTCTCTCTCTCTCTCTCTCTCTCTCTCTCTTCATAAGTCCGGCACCAACGGCAATCGCGTATACGAGTGCCATACATCACCATGACGACGAGTCACGATGACGCAGCGTGTGGTGACGCAAGACAGACGGCATAAAGCACTGGCCTCAGGCTATGATGCCTCGAGGAGCACACACACACACACACACACACACCCACACACCCACACTTCTCGCCTTCCGCTAAAGCTCGAGGGGAGGGAGACGTCCCTCTCCACCGTGGTCTCTGCCTCCCTCCCCCGAGCTCGGTAGCTTTCACTGCCAATCAAGCAGTTAACCCCTGACAGCAGACTCTATTATCAAGCTTCTGTCTCGGTCCAGTAGTAGGGTTGGTATCAAACACCTGCTTGGCAGTCGAAGAATGAGACGTTCCATCCATCTATTTCTCGTTTCTAATATATTTTTTCCTCCTTCGAGGAAGCCTTGGAGATTCAATAAGGACACAGTTGCAAATCATGCAGGAAAATCTCTTCGACGTATACGAAACGATAGTCAAGATCTTAGAGAGGGGAGATGGTAGTGCCAGAAGCCATGGTCAAGACCTTTCATAGATGGAACTGCTAGAAGTCATGCGACACTTTAACAGACGACAGATTAAGGCGATGGAATCTTCAGGGGGTCACGTCGGAAAACTGACCATATGGACCGAAGGTTAACTCTAAGAGTGTAGGAGACGAAGGAACCCACCTCAGAGCACGTAATATCAGCGAAGTCCTCTTCGAACTGGGAGAAAGTACTGAGGGTCGTCCTTCAATGCGTCAGAGTTTGATCACACTGTGTCTGATCTACGCAAAAGACTCCCCGAAGTTTGATTACGCCCATACGAGTTGATGGCGACAGAATCACGAACACAAAAGATTGCAGGACACCAGATTGTGCAGCATATTGCAAAGAGACCTGGACAAAATCCAAGTACTGATCATACAAACACTTCACGAAACACAAAAAAGAAAATGTATAGAATAATGAAAAAAAAAAGGTGACAAGAGACTAAACTGTGATCCCATGAAGGAAGTTACAGGAAGGGAACGTGTGAAAGGCACCTTGAGGAGAAGGAACGACATAGTGGGGATACCATTCCTAGAAAATGACATCACACAAAAGCAAACTTTGTCTAGCTCTGTGCCATACTTGTCTAGCTCTGTGTCACACTTGTCGAAGGTCTGTGTATCACTAACAAAGATGGTGCCAGGACTGAGACAGCTGAGTTTATAGAGAAAGACTTGAGACCTCATACTTGCACTCCTTCGAAGTTAGAAGAGTGAGGGGCGTGAGGCCTGAACACAACCTCTAAGATTTCAAACAAACTCATGTCGTAGACATGAAGGGACAGGACATCCAGGATAACATGGGATTAAGCAAGATACTTGTTAAGGGATGATGTGGAGAAGTAGTTTTGAAGTATAAGAGTGGTGGATGAATGGATCACATGGATGCAAACATGGTTAATGCAGACATTTAGTATAAAACTCCCTCGCCATACAGTTCAAATACGTAATCACACACACACACACACACACACACACACACACACACACACACACACACACACACACACACACACACACACACACACACACACACACACACACACACACACACACACACACAAAGACACGAACAACGAACGCATACATACATAAATGCATAAACCAATAAACGAGCGTGCTCACAACAAAGACATACACTCACAGCCCCCTGTGACCTGTCGCTCATACCTTTCAGTTCTAAGTACGCTGAATTTCTTTTTCTCTCATCCACGTGGGATGGGTAGGGCCGTCAGGCACTGAGTGGTGAGAAATAATGAACCCCACGCCTTCCTTAATACCCAAGGTATTCACGTATGTGCGCGGAATGCCTTAAGAAGTGTCGGACGATGGAAGACTCCATGCGTTCCTCGTGTTTAGGAACACAGGGTATTTCGACGGATGATTTAATGCGTCTGTCTCCTCGGGAGTAATGCTCGAGAGGCGCCCCTCGAGGTGTGTGTGTGTGTGTGTGTGTGTGTGTGTGTGTGTAAATAGCCTCCTCCCCAACCCCTGCGACGGCCCGTGGGGGGTGAGACGTCAAGAAACAAATGACTATCGACGGTTGAGACTGGCGAGGTAGTGCCAGAGGCGGCCCGGTGCTGGGTGTCCCTGACTGATGCACCTGCTGGGCCCGGCTCATGCCGCCTCCACCCTCCCCTTCATGCCGCCTCCACCCTCCCCTTCATGCCGTCTCCACCCTCCCCTTCATGCCGCCTCCACCCTCCCCTTCATGCTGCCTCCACCCTCCCTTTCATTCTGCCTCCACCCTTCCCTTACATGCCGCCTCCACCCTCCCCTTCATTCTGCCTCCACCCTCCCATTCATGCGGCCCCCACCCACCCTTCGTCCTCCCACGTACTACCTCGTCCCTCTCGCTGCTATACAGGCGTATGCAGGCGAAGGTCAACATTTCACCTACAGTGTCTATCCTTTGATTACTATTTATGGAATATACGATGATGCGACTTGTAATGCAACTGGGAAAAGCAAACTCACACACATCAGAGATTAAAGCAAAATCTAGTGTATGAGAGAGAGAGAGAGAGAGAGAGAGAGAGAGAGAGAGAGAGAGAGAGAGAGAGAGAGAGAGAGAGAGAGAGAGAGAGAGAGAGAGAGAGAGAGAGAGACGCCAACCATTATGTAAACACGACCTTTTGATCATCTCGCACTGACAGCTCTCACTGGTGGGGGAGATGCCCAAGAATGTCTCACAACACCGTAACAACCAGTTCAACAACACCCTGGCCTCGTACACGTAATCCACCCAGCCAGGAAAACCCTCTCAATGAAATAGCGACTTGGTCACGTGAACCGGCCTGGCGCACGCACCATCCTCCCGTAAATTTCGACGACGTATGAAGTGTATCATTACAAAATGAGGAGTCATCAATGTCTCTTACTCATCTTCTGTTGGTATCAGGGTTAACATTAACCTGGATGTGGGTGTCAGGGTCAACATTAACCTGGATGTGGGTGTCAGGGTTAACATTAACCTGGATGTGGGTATCAGGGTTAACATTAATCTGGATGTGGGTGTCAGGGTTAACATTAACCTGGATGTGGGTGTCAGGGTTAACATTAACCTGGATGTGGGTATCAGGGTCAACATTAACCTGAATGTGGGTGTCAGGGTTAACATCAACCTGGATATGGGTGTCAGGATTAGCATTAACCTGGATGTGGATGTCAGGGTTAACATTGACCTGGACAAAGCCACGAATTTAACAACATAAACTGTGGGAGTGACGGCTCTGTCAATGACAGGAATACTGTCTGGTGACACGACACGACTCGCCCCTCTGTCAAAACACAGCTGCCCGTCATGGCTGACGCTGGGACCGAGAGCGTCAACACAGCACATCGTAGGGATATCCCAGCAGGCAGGTATCCCCTCAGGGTATCCTGTCGCTAACACAGAAACAGTTTCATCGGCGCACACATCCCTGGCAGCCACGGCAGGAGCCACCTCTTGTAAGCGACGGCAGCACCAGCTGCTCCTCCTCCGGCATTAGCGCCGCCAGCAGCAACAGCAGGAGGAAGCAGCCATAGCAGTAACAGCAGTAGCAGCAACAACAATAACAGTAAACAGCAGCACCAGCAGCAAGCAGCGACGGGAGGGGCGGTGCAGCCAGCCGTGGCCGCGTCAGGAGCGCCATGTGCCGGGGACCCTCAAGGTCACCACCACCGCCTGGCTGACCCAGTAGCCCAGTCCAGGTTCAAACCACAGTTGTCGGCTCGCCCTGCCACACAATCACGGCGAGCGGCGGCGGCTGCTGCTGCTGCCACCACATTCCCACAGATGCCACCACCGCCTTGCAACGCCCTACGGACATCTCACTCCTTCAGGACAAGCGGGTGTGTGGATAAACCCTCGACAGGGCTCGGACGACTGCAAGAACTTGTCGGGAATGTCATTCCTGGAGTCCGAGGGGTTTACGCTAAGAATTGTGAGGACGCGGCAAACTGGCGCGATCTGGTATGAGGAATGCCCTGCAGGTGAGCAGGTGTACTCCGCTGACGTTAACACTGCTGCTACTACTACTACTATTACTACTACTACTACTACTATTACTACTACTACTACTATTACTACTACTACTACTATTACTATGGTTTCACTTGTACCACTGCCCTTACAATTACTGCTTCTACCACGTCTGTGGCCGAGAGTGATGCTACTATTATCACACGGGCCGTTGAAATCCCGCCTCCTCGCATGATGAATGCCACTACCTCGTCTACAATCAGGGCTTCGACGTGTCTGGAGTTGCTGATGTAGGTACGTTCTCCGTTCCACAACGGCAACTCCTGCATCTACAACTATTTAGCATGCGATGCTAACTCTGCTGCTCTGGGCGATGCTACTTCCTCTGTCCTACCACTGCTATACTACTGCTGCTACTACTACTACTACTACTGCTTCTACTACTACTACTACTACTACCACTACTGAATATCATCAGTACCAAAGTCACCGCAAGACGTTTTCACAGAGTAAATCTTACATGCAACGTGTTATCACTACGTACCACGCTGCACATATTGACATCAGAGAGACCTCTCTTGCGAGCATTTTGCACAGGTCACCATGTATAAAAATACCAAAACTTGTTTTGTCTTTTTTTTTCCCCCTACCCTTGCAGTGGGTACAACAGCCAATTACCTGTGATAGGGCTGGGCGTCAACCACACCTTCGCTCGCTCCCTTCACCTGCCTCTCGAAAATCAGTGTCGTAATCATAATAATGACAATAATAATAATAGTAATAATAATAATGATAATAATAATGATAATGATAATAATAATAATGATAATGATAATAAAAACTCATCATATTTCCTAATACAGTTACAGTCAGGACAACTGTAAGAACTGTGTACACAGGCTGCATTATGTCATCCCGACCCCTTCACGCAGGGCAAGGCTCGGGTACAGGTGGGTTAAGAGTGAGGAGGGGCTTGACTGGGTGGCTCCGCAGCTCCCACTGTGGCGGCGTGTGCCTCCGCCACAACCTTGAGAGGCAGGAAATTTTGCCTAAGGAGGAAGGTGGGCGGTGGGCAGGTGAGGCCGTGGTCGCACCTGCCCTCTTGGGACACAAGCCGGACTCTGGCCGACCCTCCCGCTAGCTTTTTGTCTCGTGTGGACGGAGCAGGTGAGACGCTGGACACAAGTCAAGATTAAAAGGGGGAAAAAATGAATAGAGAAGATAAGAGAGACGGGAGGAGAACGAGGGAATTGACAGGGAGGGGGACCTGAAAATGGGGTAAACCGATTCACACAGTTACGTCAAAATGGAAGATCTGGTATGGTGGAGGAGCAGCATTAGACTGGACACTGGATAGTTCTGTACATCAGCGGTTAAACTGGACTTGATTAAGTAATAACGCTTAAGGTTCGACGATGAAACTGATATCAAATGGCAGATGAATAGCCAGACACTATCCTCATTCATCTGTGGCAGCTATAGCATCAGGCGCTGACCCTCCACAGGTACAAATACTGACTACCACACCGTTCTGTTCATTCTGGTCCGAGAATCAATGTTAAGACTCGTCGATAAAACTGAGAAATGATCTCTGGATACATTTCAGTACACGTTTCACTCCATCCTTCCACGTCACTCAACCTCTCCTCACTCGTCCTCTCCATGTGTCCAAACCATTAAGCACTGAAGCCAATGAGTGAAAAATCTGAAAATAACAGTAATGATGCAAGGCGAGGCAAGAATCAGTGCTCGAGCACCTCCGCCTCACCTAAGCCTCATCCTATATCTTTTCTTTACTGTCCTTCCACTTCTCACCTCATTCCTCATGATTACTAAGTTCTACATTTTCATTCTTCTAGCTCTCAACTTCTGTCTTATCTTTCTCATTCAGATTTCTAGTCTTGACACTGTCTGAAATGGCATTCCACTTAAATTTCAGCTAATACATGCATATGCTCAAAGACCATTTTGTGACATTGAGGAAACACAAGGGATTAATCTCCTTCCAACGAAAAAAAAAAAAAAGACACTAATTACGACTCAGGTGTTCTTATCAAACTGGGATCTAAGCCCGGATGACAGACCCGCCTCGTAAGGGTGGGGAGACCTACTGCTGTAGGGGGGGTCGAGGAGGAACATGCGATGGTGAGGGAGGAGGGTAGAAGACGCGGTGACGGCCCAGCCCTCGCTTGGCCGACGCTTATGCAATGTCTGTGGGACGCGCGCAGTTGGCACTTGCCGGAGGCCGAAGTGACAACCGCAAAACATGAATGAGAGAGAGAGAGAGAGAGAGAGAGAGAGAGAGAGAGAGAGAGAGAGAGAGAGAAACGCAGACTACCGTCGCGATCAGCGATACGAGCATCTCGAAAACGCGAACGAGGTGATGAGCTGCTATAGAGAGATGGGGGGACGCGCATAGGGCTGAGGTTCGAACAGGGAGGGTTCATTTGCCTCTAGAAACAGTGTCGCAGATCACAGACATAAACGACATGTGAGACAGGAGGGTAGAGCAGGGTTGTGGGGGCAGCTCCAGCGTGTGGTATGGGCATATTGTAGTCCTGGATGATCCTCGTGAGGTTTAAAAGGCCCCCAGATCCGGACTATCAGGCGAACCCCGTAGGTTAACTGGCTTAAGTACCGGCAAGTGTGGTAATGTCCTATGGTACAGCACGGTACCGTGAGGTGCGGTATACCAGCGTGCGGTACGGAGGAGCATAGCTTAGAGAGAGGCGCGGGGTATAGCGAGATAGCACAGTGTGGAGGATAAGGTATAGCACGGTGGTAAAAGAGTATAGCACATTGGCGCACTGAATGTCACGGTATAGCTATAGCAGGGTCGGCTTGAGCAGCGTGCGGTTCCTGGCGCGGAGTGTATAGCAATGTATAGCAGGGGAGAGCGGTTCAACAGGTATAGCAAGTATAGCGGGGGGGAAATGAGGGTGACAAGGAGACACGGGTGGGAGGAGTGTTTGCTATGCAGGTGTGGGCGTTAGTAGACTTCGGTAGAACACCACTGCGATGTAAAGGGATACGGTTAAGCGAGAGTGTGACATAGCATCGGTGCGGTATAGCGAGAAGGTGGGGGGTGTGGCAGGGTGGGGTGGGGGTACGACGGTATAAGGGAGAAGCAGAGGACTGGGTACCACCATTGTTACGGTCACCACCTGTCGTTTTCGTCGTAGCCGTGGCTCAATAGAAAACGGAGAGCGAGACATGTGAATAGATGTTTAAAAAAAGAAAAATGGCCCACAATAGGCACAGGGCCCTTTAAAAACCGGAAACCCATTGATATCTGCAGCGTTTTAAAAATAGGTTCTTTAAACCCCGTCCGTGTGAGGCAGGTCGACACACACACACACACACACACACACACACACACACACACACACACACACAGCAACACAAATAAGTGTACACACACACTGATAAGCGAGTACATACTCATACACACCCACAAACCCACTATAAAAGCACACTTAAATCACGCTTATGGATCACACCTTGAGGCAGGAAAACGTACATACATGGTACATTACGTACATGATAACACACGCACATGGGCAGTCTCAGCTGTGTGTGTACACACACACACACACACACACACACACACACACACACACACACACACACACACACACACTGTTGCCATAGCAACCGTATGGGTCAGAGAGGCATAACCCTATCCATCACTTATCTGTATTGCAAAGACATTTTGTTCATTGTCCTTTTCTTATTCAATCCATCCAGCATGTAGGCTTGACATCACTGCTAATGATAAGGAGAAGCTTAGGGTAATCTTTATGGAATAAGCTTGTTAATCAAGCTTTCCTTTATCTTCACACTCTCGTTTTCTTCGGCAGGCGTCGGGGGAGACGGAGCGGAGGTGGGTTGCGTCCGTAGTGCCGGATGGTCCGACCGACAGGTGCGGGCGGAGGCCGGGGTCCGGCGGGGCCCCCAGACGTGGCCCGGTGATGACTGGACACTGGGCAGAGAGAGAGAGAGAGAGAGAGAGAGAGAGAGAGAGAGAGAGAGAGAGAGAGAGAGAGAGAGAGAGAGTGCGTGTGTGTATTACAGTATAATGGTCGCTTCGTTTTGTCTCGATTGAGTCACTTCGTCCACTTCCTCTTACGTGATATTACCTCGCCCCTCCACAAACACACACACACACACACACACACACACACACACACGGCCCCCGCGGCTGTGTGACCTGACTGGACGTGTTACTAAGACAGTGATTTCAGGCTACTGCAGCAGACTGTGCCTGGGGTACTTGGGGCCGTGTGAGAGGACGTCTGATCTGCTGCCTGGACATGGCTTACTCTTGGCCTGGCCAGGTCCTGGTGTGGTCTGGCTTGGCTGGGCAGTCGGAGTGTAAGCGAACCAGGTGACTCCTGAGTGGCATAACAGTTCCATCTGACCTTTGCGTGAAGGGCTCTCTCTCTCTCTCTCTCTCTCTCTCTCTCTCTCTCTCTCTCTCTCTCTCTCTCTCTCTCTCTCTCTAGAACCCAAGTATGTATACACACTCACACACACACACACACGTACACACGCACTTGCAAATATACTCGTACATGAATACAAACACGTAATGGCACACACACACACACACACACACACACACACACACACACACACACACGAGGCGGGATCACCACCTGCCTGAGCACCAGGAAATGCCGCAGTACAGGGCTGGTGGTGGGCAAACCCCACTACCTGACGCTGTCACCCTGCCCCACTGGTGCTCCCACCACCACACACTGCCCCACTGGTGCTCCCACCACCACCCACTGCCCCACTGGTGCTCCCACCACCACACACTGCCCCACTGGTGCTCCCACCACCACCCACTGTCCCACTGGTGCTCCCACCAACCACACACTGCCCCACTGATGCTCCCACCACCACACACTGCCCCACTGATGCCTACCACCAACAAAACCCACTGCTGCGCCCAGCAACTAAAACTCCTCTGAGGAGCCTGATATTCAACATATATAAACATTCCCTACATCTACTGCAGGATTCAGGCTTAGCAAAATGCTTGAGGTTCAACAAAAATACGAAAAAAAAGGTGCTTAAATTTTCTGGGAATATCTACGTGTTTGAACCCACCTGCATCGATCAATGATCATAATGTTCTAAAGACAGAGAGAGAGAAAATGGACCAGAATGTTTCGTCCATATGTCCAGTTTGTTTGAGAAAGTCACCTCGCCCATATTTAGTCACGGGGTAAAGGCGTCTTCGTATTGAAGGGAGATGCTACGGCTCAACACCTCATGTTCCCCAGTTAGATCTGTAATGAACGTGTCTCTCTCCTGGTAGAACGCACACGTGCGAGATCCGCGTGGTGGTCGCTGGGGTGGGGTAGGCCCAGGGAGGAGTGAATGCCAACAACAATCATAGCCAGGATGATGCTGCTGCCAGCGACGCGAGAACCATCGGTTCCATCCCCCGAGCGCTGGCGGCAATACACATGACGAAGGGACTGAGCCATGCCCGTGTTGTGCAGATAGGAGGTGCTGTTACGTATCTAAGCTTCCCACGATTGACAGATGATGTATACAGCTTTGCAATACAAAACTGTATATATATTCTATGTCTGTGTTAAGAGAACAGTCTCATACATATTCAAGTATTACTATTTTGTTTTGGAGTTCCGCATGATACCTCTTGCATGACGACCTCGCCACTCACGTTCTCCTCCTGTGGTATAACCCACACATGCTCATCTTACATGTACAGGCGACAACGATATGAAGAAAACGAGATATGGTGTCATAATCACAAAGAGACTTCATAGTTAATTAAAGACAAATGAACACTAAAATGGGTTAGATGAGTTTCATGTCTTTGAATGGCTTTAAGTTGTATTAAGCTTAAACTGGCGTCAAGCTTAAACTGGCATCAAGCTTAAACTGGCGTCAAGCTTAAACTGGCATCAAGCTTAATCTGGCATCAAGCTTAATCTGGTGTCTAGATTAAACTAGTGTCAAACTTAAAGTGGTAGGTAGCGTTAGCCATTATTTCAAAATTGACTATTGGAAGTGTGTGTGTGTGTGTGTGTGTGTGTGTGTGTGTGTGTAGTGGGTGTTGATAGTGTTAAATGACCTTAGTAGTGTGGCTGAGGGTGAAGGACCTCATTGGCCACGGGTCACCACACCGACAACGGAACTACCGTAGACTACAGTTAGCCCGGGTAAACTACTACGGCTGTGTCAACAATGACGGTGAGGAAGACGGAGGCTCGTCCTGCAGCTGGTCACCATCAGGGAGACACACTCCCTTTAATGGTGTCCCTAAAATGATATCCCTTAAATTTACAGTGTAGAAAGATGTTCCTCTGGATGGCTGGGGTACACTTAACATGATACACTGTGATGTATATATATATATATATATATATATATATATATATATATATGTGTGTGTGTGTGTGTGTGTGTGTGTGTGTGTGTGTCATCTCTTCATATAGTGGTACTTATTATACAGTGGTGACTCGTTTCTGTGTTATCTCTTTACAGAGTAGTACATATTCTACAGTGGTGACCCGTGTCTGTGTTATCTCTCGCCTCAAGTACGTTCCTTGATAAGAGATACTTTTTCCCTCCTTCCAAGACTTCTCTGTATCTCACAATGTTGGACACTAGCACATTGGTGGGACTTACTCGTGTAGTCTCCGGGGAACAAGGGGACTTGTAAGTATAACCTGTCGACGTTCGATTCGATGTATATGTATATATAAGGTATTGGAACCAAACACACCGGCCTTCAGGCTCAGTTGATCCTCACTGGAGCTGACTATCACATTTGATCGGTGCTTCGCCCAGTTAGGGACTGTCTATTGGGCCCAGTGGTTATTCTTTTTTTCTTTGCTTTGAGAGCAACACCAAGACATGGAACGGGAGGCATCTGGAGAAGGTACCGGGCGAGCGGCGGCGGTGGTGGCGGCCGCCAAGGAGTTCCCCGGCAACACAAGCCACCAACACCTGCCTGCTCCTGGGTGGGTTGCAAGCAGGGAGAAGCCACGATTCTTGACGACCCTGACCCAGCTACGAGGCTGCGGGACTTGTGTTCGGGCTGCCACCACCACACGACACCACACCTCTCCCATCACAAGTCTCTCATGACCTCCTCCTGTTCCATAGGACTCGATCGTGTTGTCTACACCATTCCATTACAGTCACCAGTCGCTTGATCCAACCGAAGTCTCTCTGGCTGATCCTCAGCTGATTATGTTGAGGCTGGAGGAGAGATTCAATCTATGAGTGACGATGATTAATTAGGAGTAGCTTAGTCAAAACACAGTAAGTATGATTAGGTTCTTGAAGCGTTGAGGTGAGGCGTCTCCAATAAGTGACCACTCCTGTATGCCCAGGATGTACGGCAAACAGGCAGGCGGGCTGGGGTTAGGTAGGCATGATCAAGACCCTAGGCAGGCGATGCATGAGACATATGGTTCCCTCCGTCCAATTACCTCCTCCGTTGCCTCTCCGTCCACCCGTCCGTCCGTCGTGTCCGTCTGCGAACAGCACGGTACAATTACGAACGATCTCATCACACTTCAGACTTCGGGTCCAGTGACTGAAGTTGTTCTACTAGCCTGTTCGTGCTCTGTTCTCCAGTGCCAAAGCCATACAGCCACGGGGCCCGCCGTGGTCAGTGGGTCAACACCACCTTGGTCGAGTCTGTTCTACTTCCTGCCCTCGTGTCACGACGCAATCGGGTAGAAAGAAAACCAGTTTCGCCCATGCAACGTTGCGAGAGGTCTTAACGCTTGTTGCTGGAGTGCGTCATTCCCATGCGTCATCCCTGTGTGTGGTGATGCGCTTGACGGAGGCGACGGCGGCGGCGGTGATGGAGGTGGTAGTAATAGGGTCGTGGGTGCTCCGCTCCTACTACCACTGGGGCGGTACAGGTTCCTCAACCATAGAGGATGGAATG
Source organism: Panulirus ornatus (assembly GCF_036320965.1). Lineage (NCBI taxonomy): Eukaryota > Metazoa > Arthropoda > Malacostraca > Decapoda > Palinuridae > Panulirus > Panulirus ornatus. The sequence continues at coordinate 4,661,760 of NC_092238.1, forward strand.
GCATGGTGAGGGTTCAGCCCACACGGCCCAAGTGAAGGCAGAACTGAAGGTGAAAGTAAACAATGGTTGAGGAAAATGAAAGGTGAAAAATGAGTGAGAGTGAGTGAGAGTGACATGGCAAGAGTATGAGAACGTCTGACTATGAAGGTGAAAGTGAGAATAAATGAGGTAAATGAGGGTAAGAATGAGTTAGAAGGGAGAGGAGATCAGAATAGTGATGCTAAGGAGAACAGTGAAAGTGAGTGAGAGTGAAAGTGAGTGAGAATGAAGTGAGACAGCATGAATAAGGCTGAGAAAGGACGAAAAAAACGCAATAGAGATAAAATGACATGTATATGACTGTTTCAGTGAAGGAAGAATGCCTGCGAAAGTAGCACTGAGACAGTAAGAAGACAAACAAGAGAACGCAGCAGGCTGACCAGGAGGAAGGAAGGAAGGAGGGAAGGAAGGAAGACACAAAAGCAGACAACAGACAGACGACTGGCTCATTTACATACAGGATCCTTGCAACACCACCAGCAAGAAAATATACGGACGGCCAGATGCATGATACAGTCAACGCCATCACCACCACCACACCACACCAGCAGCAGCAGCAGCAGCAGGCCGGCGACCAGACGGCATTCGGGGCTGAAGAAACAAGAGCCAGAAGGCGGGACCGCGCGGCCATCTGCGCGACGGAGCCACACCACTGACTTGGCCGGCGCCCCAGCCTCATGGCCTTAAGAGTTCGCGCATGGAAACCGCGCAAGGACACTCAGCGCCCAGCTTTATAGGCCGGTGTCGCTGGCATGACAGGGTCGGTCGACATCTTTAGAAAAACAATTGGATACTCGGGAGGCCAATGGATAGGCGACTGAAGAGAGAGATGTGTTAACTTGAGAAAGGAGGTGGTCAGTTTGGGTTCAGTGGAAAGTGGTCATGGATTATCAATTTGGTTGTCTAAGACACAGCAACCATCCATATATATATATATATATATATATATATATATATATATATATATATATATATATATATATATATATATATATACATATAGCCTTGGCCAGGTACTCAATTTATCGACCAGCCCCAAAGGGGAGGATGAACAGCTGGGGCGATTCCCAAAAGGATATATAAAACTGGTGCCTTTTGAGACTAAGCATAAGCTATCAGGGATATTCCATGGGGGCTCAGTTACGAAGCCAATTGTTATCCCTGATATGCAGGCACTGGTGTTCCGTGGGGCTCGATCTTGGGTCCCCCTATCATTCATGATCTGTTTTCACAACATAATACATATCTCAATGGGCTGACAGTTGATGATAAGGACAAGAAACATTCAAACAAGCGAGACTACAAGAATTTCTGGGCAAACTTCCAGCACTGGTCGAGATGCATCGCTAGTGAATTACAATCCAAACAAATTAATATATATATATATATATATATATATATATATATATATATATATATATATATATATATATATATATATATATATATATATGCGACGCGACGGAAGGATCGCAGACTTTGATTACTAGGTAGCAGAGAGAGAGCATCATGGTCATTTACCTGTGAATGGGTCGTGAGGGTTGACACAATACCTACCCTCTCACCACACAACCGCATCATAACAATGAAAACAGATAGCGCACTCCTTAGCGTCACAATAGCCTTCAAGCTCATGGACAAAGAGATGTCTTGAAATGCAAACAGAATAAAAAGAAGAGATATGTATCACCCGTTTTGTTCTCGCTTCGTACAAACATTAACAGATTTGTTTGAGAGTGTTCAACGATAAGCTACATACAAGACTGCACCTGAGTCATGACAGCCTAGCTTTTGAAAGAGGAATGAATGCACCTCGGAGACTCAACCACGGCAGGAGATCAAGGACAAGACTGGGTGTGTTGATATTCTTCGAGACGAGGGTTCGAACCTTTGAATTAGATGAAAAGAAAGTAAAGTAAAAGGAAGTATTAGAATACGTGAATCAATACGTCTGTATCATCAGACCTACAAGCAACAAGACCTGGCTAAGCCTTCTGGTGAATATGGATGGCTTCTACTGCAGATGTAGATGGCTCGACCAAGCTAAGCTCTGAGGCGAATGGTCATCAGCAAACCCTCCAACAAAATGTAGGAGGGAGATGAGGCCTCCACGAGTGTGACACTCCCTTCCCTTTATTCTCAAACACGGGTTCATAAATAGGCAATGGCAAACACCCACATGAGCATGAATAAATGTTTATAACCAACACCGCCATGGTACCACAGTCACCTACATCACCACCCTGCTACCCGCAGCAGAAGGAGCAAAAGCAGGGCAAGCAGGAGACAGACTAGCCCCAAGTAACAGCAGCAGGAGGACAGACAACAGCAGGGAGGTGGAGGCGGCACAGGGAGGATGGGAGGTAGGTGGTAGAGGGGAACGCGCAAGTGGGCCAGGAGAGGAAGGAGGAGTGCAAGATGGAACTGTAGTGATGGAAGAGAGGGTAGGAGGAGATGGTGACGACGATGATGATGATAATAGAGAGAGAGAGAGAGAGAGAGAGAGAGAGAGAGAGAGAGAGAGAGAGAGAGAGAGAGAGAGAGAGAGAGAGAGAGAGAGAGAGGACTACCTATAAGGTGACGCTGGTGATGATAATGGCAGTAATTACGGTGACGTAACGCTAATGAGGTGGCGAATGAGAACAGCATCCGTGATAACTGGACAGGAAGGTCTACAGGAAGGTCTACAAGCTGGTCAACAGGACCACAAGGAGGCTCAGGTCTGTGATGTAGGCGTCGCCCGTGCCCCGTGCCATGGCCAGGTGTGGGGAGAAAGGCTACGAGACACAGGCAGGTAGAAACACTACGAGACACAGGCAGGTGGAAACACTACGAGACAGAGGCCAGTCAGCCAACTAGCGAGTCTGTCGGTCAGCTAGCTAGCCAGCCAGCTATCCAGTCTGTCAACCAACTATTCAACTAGCAAGTTAGCCAGCTAGCCGGCCAACAAGCTTATCTATCAGCCAGCCAGCCAGCCAGCCTACTAGCCGGTTCGTCCATTAGCCAACCGGCTAGACAACTCCCCAGTTAGGCAACTAGTCAGCCAGTCAGCCAACTAGCCAACCAGTTAGCCAAATAGCCAGCCAGTCAGCCAACTAGCCAGTTCGTCAGCCAGGCAGCCATATGTCTGGTAAGATTAATGAGACACACAGCACAAATGGCGAGGGTAATAACAAGAATTATAATGATGGAGATCATGAAAATGACGATGGAGACTTAAGAAGAAGGCGTCAATAACTGGTAGCCAGTGGGAGATATTGTATATAGATGGAGCAGGATGATGAAGATGATAATGGTGATGGAAGGTGACCATGTTCACTGTGATGATGAATATCATGATGGTATGATGTGAATGATGATGATGATAATAGTACTGGTAATGATGATGATGATGATCATGTCATAATGATCGTGATGATGATGATCATGATGATGGATTATAATGATGATGATCACCATGATGATAATGATGAGTTCAATGGTCATCATGGTGATAAAGATGATGAGCCATAATGATGATAATGATCAGTTCATATTGATTGTGATGATGTGGGCGGTAATCATTATTTCGTTGACGGGAGGTCATGATGATGATGATGATAATAATGATGATGATGATGATGATGATGATGATGCAGTGACAATGATGACGACGCCAGTGGTATGGTGAGTGGTGGTGGTGGGGGGGGGGGGGAAGTTTGTAATGATGGTTCTTTATGATCAAGATTGTCTGAGGACAATGAAGACGCCACGGACAATGATATGGCAAGGATGATGATGGTGATGATGATGATGTAGATGACAAGGATGGGATTATCATGAAACGAGAACTGGAATAAGGGCATCGGTTCGAATCCTGGTCGCGGCAGTCTGTCCACGGTCAGTCCAGCTGTTCATCCTTCCGTAAGGGGCTGGCCGATAAACTGGGTGCTTAGCTTAGGCTAGTATATATATATATATATATATATATATATATATATATATATATATATATATATATATATATATATATATATATATATATATATATATATATATTAATGAGGTGGCCTTGATATGGGCACACAGTCGCCCATGCCGTTTCAGCTAAACAGAGGAAGAAGAAGAAGAAGAAGAAGAAGAAGAAAAAGAAGAAGAAGAAGAAGAACGGGTGAAGGCTGAGGAGGAGGAGGAGGAGGAGGAGGAGGAGGAGGAAGAGGAGCAGCAGCGTGGGGAGGGTAAGGTAGGGGAGGGTAGGGCGGGGAGGGGATGTTCCGTGCAGGGCAGACGGCGGGCGGGGGACAGCGACAGGTGCGGTGCGGGAGTCAACTTTTAATTCGGGCCAGCGGAGGGTTCACCCGGCGACTGAGATTGTGACCCGTGTGCGTCTCTGGGGCCCTGTGTACGTCCCCCGGCCTCGTGTGCACCTCGAGGGCGTTACTGGCGTGCATGTGCGCAAGTCCTGAGAATACATACATACAAGTATATACACGTATGCATATATGAATGTGTAGGTCGGTGTGTACAAATGCATTTTCATAGACTTACTACGAGTGTGTGTGTGTGTGTGTGTGTGTGTGTGCGTGTGTGTGTGTGTGTGTGTGTGTGTGTGTGTGTGTGTGTGTGTGTGTGTGCGTGTGTGTGTGTGTGTGTGTGCGCTGCGCTCGCTCTTCACCTGCCGTCCGCGGCCCAGCCCGGGGCCAGCCGGTCATGCGCGTACACAACCCCGCTTATCTACCCTTCCACCCCGGCAGCCCCTTCTGCAGGCACCTCCTCCGACCTGCTGCCCTTCCCTGCACCCTCAGGAGCGTCGGGAGAGCCAGGCGAGAGGCGGGAGAGGCCCGGGAGAGCCGGAGGAGCTGGGGGAGAGGGCTGCCCCGTTGGGTTATGGGGTCACATTTCAAGAGGTGAAGGCAGCAGTCGGTGGTCATATGCTGCAGAGATTGACGCCGCCGGCGACCTGGGCCATCCCGCCACACACCGCCTCCTGCTGCTGCTGCTGCTTCCTACCTCCTCCTCCTCCTCCCCTGCCCTCCCTCACCCCTCATACTGAGGAGGAGCGGGGCGGATGGTGGCGATGCAAAGGGAGAGGGTGTGGGGAGGTGTGTGTGTGTGTGTGTGTGTGTGTGTGTGTGTGTGTGTGTGTGTGTGTGAGTGTGTGTGAGTGTGTGTGTGGTGGAGATGGTGATGGGGGGGTGTAGGGTGCCTAATAGTGACCAGGAAAGATGGTCAAGGATAATGAAGGCTTGTTTGGAGGAATGATGATGATGATGATGAGGATGGAATGATGATTGTGATAATGTTCTTCATGAGGGTGACGACGCTGTCTTGATGGTGATTGGTCATGCTTATGAGGGAGATGAGGATAACTAGGCTGTCGGTGGTAGTTACCAAGTGAGGGTCGGCCCCCCCTTCTGGTCCTGGCACCAGTGAGGGTAGGGCCCCCGCCTGGTCCAGGCATCAATGAAGGCATCATTGGGGTTTGAGTTTGCGCTTCTTGCGTGAGCAGGGTAAGGTGGTGGGGAGTCCATATGGATGGCGCTATGCTCTTCATGTCCGCTGATAATGATTCTGTCTATCCAGGGTCACCTCACTCCCCCTGATGATACAGTTCGCAGGCGGAGTCCGGGAACACTGATTTGTCTATCTATCTATCCATCCACCTATATATCTACCTGTGTGTGTGTGTGTGTGTGTGTATGTGTGTGTGTGTGTGTGTGTGTGTGTGTGTGTGTGTGTGTGTGTGTGTGTGTGTGTGTGTGTGTGTGTGCGTGTGTGTGTGTGTGTGTGTGTGTGACTTCATCATCGTCACAGGACGGAAAGGAGTACAGGACCTGTCGAGGACCCTCTTCTTCCAAGGAGTCCACCATATCCCGCTCCTGAGCGGAGTGCAGCCTAGACAATGCAAGAGCCTCTTAAATGGGGTCTTGGGGATGTATAATAATAATAATATCAAATATATATATAATCTGTTGCTTCGTTCAGGGAGCAAGGACGAGGGAGGCCGTCCCAGTAGGGTACACAGACATGCAATCGTCACAAACACACAAGCAAAGACACACCCTACCCCACCCCTCACCACACTCTGGGTAAAAAAAAAAAAAAAGAGAAAAAAAAATAACTCCACAATTTTCTTCCTTATTGTTTGATTATCATCATCTGTGGCCCAGCCTGTAATGTACCGTTATCGCTGGCTACCTCACCTTCTCGCTTGCTGTTGCTCTGTACGGCGGGGAAGAAGGCGCCTCTAGCGGGAGTTAAGGGTAACTAACACGGCAGTTTATATATATGTACAGACAATAACATTACTCAATACAGTTTTGCATACTGTTCCACTAACGTACATCAACCGTAACACAATTCATGTATCGATTTATGATTCATATTAACATCTATTAACATACTGATTGATATTTAACAGGAGTACAGCGTTGCATTCACGCAGATCATGTCAACTTCAGCATGACCCGGTCAAGGGGCGGTTACAGTACCTACTGTATCCATCTCATACAAGAAGGATGTTCCCACATCACGTGGGAAGTGGAAGGTTGAGAAAATATGTTTAAACAATTTAACGTCAGATCACAAAAATACAGTACGTGGAGCGTCCACTGAATACACGATAAATCAGCTACAGTGATTTAATCTTACATTATCAAATTCCAACGAGAAATAATCCAGCATTACGACTAATGCATCGTACATTATCTCGAAATGACGACGCTTGTTTCTGATTCGCCCTCACAGCGAGCGAAGGGCGCTGCAGAGAGCGAACGCTAGACGAACAACGTGCGCTAATCTCGCTACATTAGCTTTACTTTAGCAAGGACCATCATCACATCCGAGATTTGTCTGATCAAACACTGGCTCGTATACTCTGTTGATTAAGCAGATTCCGTGCAGCAGATTGTTGAATAATGATGACCATATGGAAATCATTTCTGAAATCGCAGCCATGTTTTCTGTACATTATGTTCGTGAACGACTGAAAAAAAAAGCTGGTTTTGCTTAATTCTGTCGTTAGCAGGTCGTCCCCCCTCCTCCTCCTCCTCCTCCTCCTTGTCCCCTCTCCAGCCAGACGCCTGCCAACCCCTCCAGTAGACCTCAAAATCTTTCCCCACAAATGTTGTCTGTGGGGGTAACAAAGAAGTCCACATAACTCCCCCTTAAACCCCCCACCCACCCACCCACCAGCCCACCACCTACACCCCTCGCTTCACACCCCCTGTCCCCCAAACCCACACACACACACACACACACACACACACACACACACACACACACACACACACACACACTGCCCTGCTTCACCCTGGTCACCCATCTGCTGTCTACCCCACAACACGCCGGCTCCTCAGGTAGAGAGTGAGGTAGAACCCTCCTCCTGATCTTGGTCCTTCAGGTATGGGTGAGGCAGGATGCACCTCACTCAACCCTCCCCTCACAGTGAAGTGAATACCATCGACATTCCCCCACTCACCTCCTTATGTAAGGGTGAGGAACATCTACTCCTAAAATTGCCTCATAGGTAATGGTGAGGATGGTATGCCGTCTCACTTCTCCCCCTCACACACACACACACACACACCCGAGGTACAGGTAATGTAGATCTGCCGCCTCACAAGACCCACACGTAAAGGATGAGGTAATCGACTCTCCCATCCCATCAGAGGGAAAGGGATAACGTCTTTCCCCTCCTCCGTCCCTTACGGAGAAGCCAATGTACCTTTCATTCCTGCGTCCAGGTAAGGAATAAGGCAGATATGCCTCCCAGCTGGCCCCTTGTGGGAAGTGCGAGGGATCTTATGCCTCTTAGGCCCCGTTGTAAGGTGCGACAGATGTACCTCCCACCAGATCTAGTGGTGAGGTGCGACAGATCTATTTCCCACTAGTGGTGAGGTGCTACAGTCTACCTCCCACTAGTGGTGAGGTGCTACAGTCTACCTCCCACTAGTGGTGAGGTGCGACAGATCTATTTTCCACTAGTGGTGAGGTGCTACAGTCTACCTCCCACTAGTGGTGAGGTGCGACAGATCTACCTCCCACTAGTGGTAAGGTGCGACAGATCTACCTCCCACTAGTGGTGAGGTGCGACAGATCTACCTCCCACTAGTGGTGAGGTGCGACAGATCTACCTCCCACTAGTGGTGAGGTGCGACAGATCTGCCTTCCACTAGTGGTGAGGTGCGACAGATCTACCTCCCACTAGTGGTGAAGTGCGACAGATCTGCCTTCCACTAGTGGTGAGGTGCGACAGATCTGCCTCTCACTTGACCTAGTAGTGAGGTGCGACAGACTTATCCCCCATCTGGCCTCGTAATGACGTGCGACAGATGTACCTCTACTAGGCTACGTAATGAGGTGCGACAGATCTACCTCCCATTAGGCCTAGCAGTGAGGAGCGAGACAAAGATGGGGTCGCCAGGACCATATCTTTCATTATCATAAATAAGATGAAGCTGCTGGAGGAAGCCACCCCAGCCCAGTACGGGTAATTATACATTTTGTTCCAGAAAATTACAGATTTCATTAACAAATGACTCACGTGCCAGTTTTCTATTTTCCAGAAATACCGGTGTGTTGTTTTAATGAATGGTTTCGTAATGATAGTGTACGAACAGGGAACCACAGCACAGGTCCACGTGTGGTGTACACAGCACAGGTCCACATTTACTAAACACACGGCGAGTGGAAAGACACCTTCGACAAGGAAGGTTGTAGCAACGCCAATGGACGGAAAGGAGTACACTGTCTTGTCGAGGAACTTCTATACCCAAAGGTAGATAGACAGCTACATAGACAGACGGACAGTCAGAGAGACAGCCATATATAAAGAAAGATAGATAGGTACACAGATAGACAGGGCCAGGTAGAGCCATGACACGTTCGCAATGTACAGTATAAAGTGCCAACACCTGCTGCTTCTGCTATACACATGTCCTTGAGGAAGGAAAGCCTAACCGTGCAGGTATGTGGCACGAAGGGGGAGGAGGGAGGGTAGAGGGTAGTAGACAGGTGGCGTAGCCATAGTGGCTTAGGAATGTTAGTGGCATGTCTAAAAGGGGGGGTCAGGGGTCATGCTCACTCTCGCCCTCCGGTACTCCAAGGTAATTACACCGCAACTACCTTCCTTACTGCTGGTTCCCACTGTGATAGGGATAAGCACTGAGACACGAGATGGTAGCGAGAGGTGAACACAACGTATGAGTAAATGTCTTTACACACACACACACACACACACACACACACACACACACACACACACACACAGGGACAAGGTCAGGCGCGTCAGGTGGGGAAAATTGGTGATAATTAGCGAATTTCTGGAGGATTTTGAGGGGCGCCCCACTAGTGACGGAGGGGCACAGATGGTCGACCTTCTCCTCCTCCCGCTGACCCAGATTTTATTTATGACCCATCCTTGGCTAAACAGCCGGGAACCACGGAACAGAACGGTACGACACAAGGAGGACGGTACCACAACTGCTGGGACACATGGAACGATGGGACAGTACAACACCAGGGGAATGGAGCAACAGCCTGGAACCATGGGACGGAGCGGTACAACACCAGGGAACGGTACAACTGCTGGGAACCAAGGAACGAAATGGCACGACGACGGCTGGGACTCGCGAAACGGGACAGGACAACGCTGGGGAACGGTACGACTGCTGGGATTCAAGGAACGGGACGGCACAACACGAAGGAACGGGACGGCACAGCACGAAGGAACGGGACGACACAACACGAAGGAACGGTACGACACCTGCTGGGACTCAAGGAACGGGACGACACAACACAAAGGAACGGTAAAGCAACTTTCTAGAACTCATGGAACGGGACGATACAATACAAAGGAACGGTACAACTGCTGGGACTCACGGAGCGGAACGGGAGGGGACACCTGTGTCAAAACTCATGATGAATAAATCGAAAAATAGTCTCTCTACATAAAGACCAAAAACTGTTTCGTTTTAAACAGACGGAACGGCAAGATTACATGGAACAGTAACATTATATGGAACAGTCACATCAAATGTAACAGTAAGACTATATGGAATGGTGCACATCATATGCAAGAGTAACTCCATATGGAACAGAAACATCATATGGAGCAGAAACGTCATATGGAACAGAATCATCAAAAATGGAACAGTTACGTCACATGGTCCAGTTAGACACCCCCCCCCCCCATCACAGTGTGGCTGAAGCAAAGTCGACTCTGTAGAAACGAACGGAAAAAAGAAATGATCATCTACGTCGAAGCAATGAAATACAACCAGGACGATAACCCGAGATTGTGAAAGACTCGGAATAAATATATACATATATATATATATATATATATATATATATATATATATATATATATATATATATATATATATATATATATATATATATATATATATATATAACCTTTCTACAATAGTTAGGACAACAACCTCCCTCTACGACACGAACGCTGTGGGGAGAATATCAAGTGGTCACGGGTTAGCCTTCTTGCGAGAATAGGTACAACATGGAGATGATGTCTCAAGGCTTGAGGTCTCTCTCTCTCTCTCTCTCTCTCTCTCTCTCTCTCTCTCTCTCTCTCTCTCTCTCTCTCTCTCTCTCCCTCCCGGTCCACGAGAACAGCGAGGCCTCGTATTTGTTATGCAGTGCAGCGCCGAGATGCCAGATTCCGCAGACGTCCCCGTGTGGGCTTAATGACTTGTGTAATTGCCTTTTGTATGGAGGGGTAATTAAGTGTGTGTGTGTGTGGAGCCGTGGCCAGAGTGGAGTGGACGGTAGGGGGGAGGCGGGGCAAGTAGCCTGTGCCTTGATGAATCTAGGTTAGGTGGCAATCATGACTTCTGTGGTAGGCACAGCACCAAGGGAAGGGTTGGAGAAGTGGTTGGGTTCCAGCCAGCCACCCAGCCTGGGACAGATGGTGCCCAGACTTGGCGAGCCTGGGACAGATGGTGTGCTAATCCCATGGTCAGCCTGGGACAGATGGTGCGCCAGTCCCGGTCAGCCTGGGACAGATGGTGCACCAATCCCAGTCAGCGTGGGACAGATGGTGGGCCAAATCTCCAAGCCAGATTGGCCCAGATGGTGCCCAGCCCAAGTCAAGGTGGTCACCCTCCTCCACCCCATCCCAGCCATCTTGAGCCAGATGGTGCCTACCCTCTGCCGGCCTGGGGACTGGTGGTACCAGCTCAGGCCTTTCGAGTGATGAGCTGTATAACGAAGCCAAAGGAGGAGAAGGCAAGAGAATAGCCATCTGATAAGGGCAGAAGCCGAAGCAATATCCGCAAAAGAGAGAGAGAGAGAGAGAGAGAGAGAGAGAGAGAGAGAGAGAGAGAGAGAGAGAGAGAGAGAGAGAGAGAGAGAGAGAGAGAGAGAGAGAGAGAGAGAGAGAGAGACTCCATGGAATATCAAAGGATATAAAGGACTGAGAACAGATGCAAGAGAGAACTAGGTTTGTGAGCAACAGTTTCGTAGGGACACCGAGAGCCTGGTATTCAGCCGACATCGGATCACACACATATGGAATCGAATCCTTTCCAGGAGTGAGGTTGTTGTCCCGTCAAGACTCCACCCCGTCTTGTGTTGTGAGCCACAACTCCACAACCCCCTCTTGTGGTTGGTTGATTCCCATCAGCCGTCTCCTCTGCTGGGCTGGTCCACTGTCAGCCGGTGGACAGTGGACGGTACGGAGGGTTACAGGCAGTGGGGTGGAGCGAGGGTATATGGGTACAGGAGGATGGAGGATACAGGGGATACATTAGGGATGGCGGTACAGGGGTACAGGAGGGTGGATGACGCAGGGGCACAGGAGGGGGTTACGGAACAGAGATATAGGAGGGTGGATGATACAGGAGCAGAGGGATCGACGGTACAGGGATACAGGAGGAGGATGCTACAGAGGTACAGGAGGGGGAGGGTTCAGGGGTACATGAATGGGGAGATGGTACAGGGATACAAGACGGGGTGGACGGTACAGGGAAACAGTGGGGGACAATACAAGGGTATAGAAGGGGATACAGAAAGGGGGTATGCTGCATAGGTACAAGAGAGGGACGGTACAAGGGGTATAAGAGGAGGGGACAGTACAGTAGTACAGGAGTGGAGGATGGTACAGTAGTACAGGAGTTGAGGATGGTAACAGGGATACAGGACGGGTGGACGGTACATGGATGACAGGAGGGTAGGACGGTACCATGGGTACAGGAGGGAGGAGGATGGTACAGGGGTACAGGAGTGTGTGGGGAGGGGGTGGAGAGGTTAGGAGGGGGGGGGGGGGGGGACGGTACAGAGCTGGAGGGATCGCGGCAGGTGCCATGCGGGCCAATCTTTACCCAGAGTCGTCGAGAAGTTCCACGAACTTTCGTCCCTTTTCAAGCGACGTGAAAACACGGACACCCACCCGACGCACGACAGTACCCCTCCGCTCAGACGCATCCGCCGAGGCCTTTCCTCAACATGGACTGAAGATGTGGATGAAAAAGGCTTTGAAAAGTGGATTAGAAGCCCCTCCAGAGGGCGCACAGGTGGGAAGCGGCCCGCTGCGTAATCAGGCGTCGAGGTGAACAGTCCGGGACTGAGATTTTAGACGTCCGAAGACGATCATTAGTGGAACACACGAGGACCCCAAACATTATATTCTCGTTTTCGGTTATTGTTGTATAAATCAAGGCAGGGAAATTTCCCCTCTCTCTCTCTCTCTCTCTCTCTCTCTCTCTCTCTCTCTCTCTCTCTCTCTCTCTCTCTCTCTCTCTGCTGTAGACACTGTTCTTATTAAGTCCATCTCTGGGTCTGTTTTGCACCATAAGGACAACAGAACGTCAAGTATTTCACTGTGCCGTGGATGCGGTGACTTCACTGTGGTGTGGAGGCGGTGATTTCATTGTAGTGTGGAGGGGGTGACTTCACTATGTTGTGAAGGCAGTTACTTCACTATGCTCTGAAGGCAGTCACTTCACTGTCTTGTGAAGGCAGTTACTTCACTGTCTTGTGAAGGCAGATATCTCACTGTGCTGTGAAAGCAGTTACTTCACTATGTTGTGGGGCAGTTACTGCATTGCAATGTAACACAGTCACTTCACTACTGTGGCACAGTTACTTCACTGTACTGTGGCAGTCACTTCGCTGTACTGTGGCGCAGTTATATCAGTGTAATGTGGAACAGTTAGTTCAATGTACTGTGGCACAATTGCTTCACTGTACTGTACCACAGCTATTTCACTGTACTATGGAACAGTAGGAGCCTCAGTAATCAGTGACATATTAAGATGAATCTGGTAACAGAGATTTCTGTGACACAGGTAATGTATCTCGGACTGTGTATACATGCATTCGGGCCATTTCCAGCCGTTACGAAAAACCTGCAGATTGGCTAATCTCTTCTTGGCTCAAGGTTATCCACTCGCCTTCCTCCCCACCGACCAAACCCACCCACACTCCCTCGTGTGACTTGCCTTTCCCGTGACATCACCTCGACCCTATGAGCCCTCCTCTCCTTAGATCCCAACAGTACACTAAGATGGACTTGTGGGACGTGGGGGTTGAGGCCCTCAAGTTTTCCTGTACAAGTTTATCATCCACTCTCGCCATATCCCGGACCGCACCTCCTCCCTCCTCTGAATGCCAGTGTTGTCGACTCGATAGCGTTGACTGGATTAAGAAAATCCTTTTTACCTCTGTCTTTCCATGAGAGGATTACCGCCTCTTTGAATGATGGTCCTGTCTGCTGCTTGAACGTATGGCGAAGGTTATTGTTTCGAGTGTGGAGGCACATATCCCCTCTTCTTCTAAAGCTAGCACATCCTTCATTCCTATCTAAGGCCTCTCGGGCAAGGCTGACTTGGCATATCAGACTTGGAATCAATTGTTCTACCATCGACACGCATTTTGCTTTCGTCTCTTATCCAGAATCGTTACGAGTATTTCATCCTCAATGCGAAGTGTTCCTTTATCTCAAGGAAGTTCGACAACCTCTCCTCCGTTTCCACTGTTAAGCCTTTCTGGTCTTTTGGCCAAAACTGTTGCCAAGAGAATCTCTAAGAACTTCTGTTGTATATCATCTTTCCTCGGATTTTCTGCCCCTCCTCCAAACTCTCCTGATGACAAAGAAACTGTCTCTGTCTCTCCTCTCACCATCGTGGATGATTCTAACCTTCCCACATCCCATGTCGCACCTCTCGCTATATAACGTTCCTCTCCATACCCCTCCGTATCATGATCTCTTTTCGCACATCCCAGTCAGCACCTCACTCCTCGGACGCAAGCATGGTGTGTGGATCACTCAGTCACTTCACTTGCGTGTCGAGTGAATGGATGTCTGCACTTGCTCTCGTATCTGTTAGCCTTATCTGCTTCCTCTTCAAAAAGATAGAACTTTTCCTTCATTTTTTGAACGATGGTTACGACAATACACAGGATAGATTTGTTCTTGTATGCAGTACCTTTCTCACAGCTCGGGAGGTTCTTACTCTAAATACATTTGCCCTACAGAGTGGCGTTCAATACAGCCTGATCTATCAACTCTCCCAACCTAACCTTAGAGCTTGATTCATTTGCCCTGCACTGCAATGCTGGCTCTCTTTCCCTCTCGTATGGATATTACTTTGGCTTCTGCTCCTGAGAACTGACTTTTTTCTGCACTGGCTCACCATTAACTGGGTCACGTAATGCTCGGCAAGCCGCTGCTTCCATGATTGTAGTGTAGGCGTTCGAAACTCAAGGATGGGTCGTAGTGGTGTCTGTCTCCTCTGCACCACTGAGCTGTGGAAGTCTTCCCTTACGTTAGCTACGATCTCTCGCTTTGTTTAAATGCAGCTTTTGCAAGTCCTTGAATCCTTCCATTCATTTTCCTCTTCCCTCTGTCCTTTTCTACCCCTTTTTTGTGGCCCGTTTTCATATATCATTTAAGGCACGAACAAAAGAAGGACGTCTGATGATAAGGGAGGTAATGAGAGTGTAAGCATTACCATACGACACCCGTGATACACACCAGAACACAGTGGGTGCATCCAAGGGCTGGGGAGGCTGATGGTATGTTGATAAGTGACACAATGATCGTAGTGCTCTCTTCAACCAAGCTCCCTTAACCTCCACCCAGCTCTTCTGACCTCAGTCTAGCTCCTCTGACCTCGACCTAGCTCCCTTGATCTCGCTTCAACTCCTCTGACTTCGACCTAGCTCCTGTACCGTCGACTCAGCTCCACTGGCCTCGGCCCACCTCATTTGACCTCAGCCCATCTTTTCTGACCTGTTATCTTTCTTCGGAACCACCAACTGGAGATGACCCAGAGCGACGTATGTCATGACTTAGCCGTGTTCCTATGGTAGTTAGGTCACTCGTCTCGCTATACTATTACCCATCAGTGCCACCTATCACCATCGTGGTCACTCTACTACATACAGAGCGTGTACTCACCATCACCACACGTTGCCACATCTTCACCATCACCACACACACACACACACACACACACACACACACACACACACACTCTCTCTCTCTCTCTCTACTCACCATCACCACACGTGGCTACATCCTCACCATCACTCCCACACACGCACACACACACACACACACACACACACACAGACTCTCCTCACCATCACCACACGTGGCCGCATCCACACCATTACTCCCACACACAGAGCACCACCCCTCACCACCATCACCACACATGGCCACGTCCTCACCATACCACGCCTGGTCTCCGCCACCCAGTATGGCAACACGTAGGAGCATCTCTCGGTGGGAAAAAGTTTGCCTAAAACCCTAGTTGCAAACTTGTCCCTTTTACGCACGCCAAATCTCAGTGTCTAGCGTCGTCAGCTGGTGCCCGCACTCCACCGGTGGAATGTCGTATTAGGAGGGGGCGCGGGAGGCGGGCCGGCGGGGAACACATGCACGAACTGCAAGGTCTCATGATCACAGGAACATTATTCTGATATTCCTTGAAAAGTTATGATTACTAAGAATATACAGATATTGATTCACACACACACACACACACACACACACACACACACACACACACACACACACACACACACACATATACACACACATATACACATATTCTTCCTATCATAGATATTCGCTTTGTCCCACGCGAGCGGGGTAGCCTTATTTGCCCAACAGCTATTCTCGAGCTGTGTATATTGTACATAATCGCCTCTCCCACCTCTCCGCGAGACGGCGTCAGGAGCGGGCGAACGATGGCCTCATTTGCACACAGCTACTCCCCTCTGCTCTCATGTATAGTGTATCGAAACCCAGAGTCTACCATCCACAGACTGTTTCCATGGTATCACTCCGACCAATACCGGCACGTCGCCCCGCGTATACCACATCAATCCAATCATTTCTATCCGACGCACGTCTCTCACCCTTCTAAAATGTTCAGGCTCCTACACCATCTTCTCCAACAACGACGAAAACAAAATTATGGGATCCAAAAATGTATGGCTTCACATCAGCGTTCTCCTGCCGCCACCAGACATACCAATGGTTGCAGTATTACCCCACAGGAAAAAGAAAAGACAGGATCTCCACTCAAATCATTACCCTATTCTAGTTCTTCAACCTCCCCTTACCCAACCAGAACCTTCTTCAGTACCAGAAACCACGACTATTGTGAGAAATATGACTATTCTTGACTATTCTAAGGTAAGGGCGAGAAGAACCACCATTTGGTATCACACGAGGGTCGTGACGAGTGGTAGCCACCACGATCAATGTCGTTCTGCCGTTCTCTCCTGCTAAAGACGGGGAAGGTTATGTGGCAAAAATAGTGCTTCACCATTAGCAACCATTGCTACCACTGGTAACCACAATCTATCAGTTACAACACCACCACCACAACAAACACCTGCTTGCCAAATGTCACATCGTAAACTAACCACAACAACTACAGAGGAAATCATTACCACAACTACCACAAATCTCACAATTACCACAAATATCATATAACCATTCACACCACACTGGCATCTGTACCACAAATATCACACAGTTGACATTTCAGACACAACTATTACAATCAGTCACTTCTCCCGCTATCATTTCATGTCTACCACAACTACCACAACTGACCTGGGAGAATGAGGGCCACACGCACCAGTGACAGCGTGGTCGTGGTGGTGGTTGTGGTGGGGAGGGGGGGGGGGGGCAGGTGCAGAGTGGTGGACGTGTTAGCCTTGTTGTGGCCTTCACTCAACCCCCTCCCCTCCCCTCCCCTCCCAACAACCACCCACATCCCCTCCCTAAACCCCGACCCCTCACCCCTCATCCCACCACCACCACCACACCGACCCCCACATCCTCAACGCTGGTCACAAGTGCCGGATGTGCCGGAGGGGGAGCAACTATAGCGGCCGCGGTAGTAGTAGTAGATTAGTAGTAGTAGTAGTAGTAGTACTAGTAGTAGTAGTAGTGGTGTTTGTAGTAGTTGCAGTAGTAGTAGTAGTGGTAACAGTAGTAGTATTAGTAGTAGTAGTAGTGGTAATAGTAGTAGTGGTAATAGTAGTAGTGGTAATAGTAGTAGTGATAATAGTAATATTAGTATCACCATCAAGACTACTACCACACCACTACCACAACACCAACAACAACAGTGTGGAAGCAGCATCCCTACACCATCACCACCACTCATCACCATCACCACCAACACCACCACCACCAACAACATCCCCCCCCCCCCCCAACACTCATCCTGGACGACATTAGCACTGCCAACCAATCGCATCACGGCTTCCCCCACCACAACCCCCTCCAACAACAACCAGCGACCACTACGTCCTTATCGCCCTTCACGGGACCGATGCGCTACCCCTACAGCATGACAGCTGCCTCAGTGCCATGATCAAAGCCATGAACAGACACAATACGACCAGACTTTGCGAGAATCGACTCCATCATAGCTCAGAGGGGGACCTGCAGATTCCATTTCTCGCATGCAGTCACACCCCGCCCAACAAGTTCTTTCGACTCTTCATTTCAAAATAAAGTTTTACCTCGTCGTATATCTACGAAGTTATATGACTTAGGCCCCTATATAAGAGGCAGTGATTCAAGTAAGACGGGGCAGAATACATTCTTGTGTTGCTGGAGCAGAGGGCAGTTTCGCCAGTCCTCCCTTCTCCCATTTTCGTTCAGCTTCTTCCCGTTTTCTTTTCACCGCTACTCTTGTCTCCCGCTGCGTCTCCAGCCGCCTCATGTTCTCACCCACTTGGCTCCCTATTCACTCCCTCCGTGTCCGCCCGGTGATCATGAGAGCAGACAGTGAGTGCACTTGGAACCTCCACATCTCCCTTATAATATGTATAGACACACCAGTGAATCCTATAGAGTGAGGACTAATTTCAATGACATGAATTCGAATGGCCTACCTAATGAAGCCTAGGAATCTGTTCGCCTCGCATACTGCTTCAAGTCACTGCTTTACTTGGCTTTAGGTCACTGGAGAGCATTACGCTGAAGTCTTTCACCTTATTCATGGTTCGTACCTCAATAGATTTCATGCCGCAGCGTGCTACTTTTTTGTTTTCACTGCCGGCGTGAAACTTTGCACTCTGGACACACTGAACATTGCTAATGAGACGTGCGAGTTTAGTCTATTAGTTTGCATGTATCACCTAGTGGCTCAGACGCTCGATTTCTGTTGGTGCTTTTCTTAACAGCTTAATGTCATATGCAAATTTAGTTATCTTACAAGACGTAGCCCCATTATGTATATATACACACACACACACACACACACACACACACACATATATATATATATATATATATATATATATATATATATATATATATATATATATATATATATATATATATATATATATATATATATATATATGTCAATCGTACACACGTACAAGAAAGATGGGTGATCCCCGTGGCACACCACTTCTTACGTGTAGCCATTCTGAGGCTTAGTCATCAATCGCTACCTTTTTGCATATTTCCAGTCAACCAGTTTCCTAACCACTAACATACACCCTCGTCTAGACCATATAACTTAACCTTTTGCTCGTGATATTAGATATGGTACTTGTCTCAAACGCACTCTGATCGCAAGAGTGGACATCATCCGCTTTACATTCATCGTGCGTGTTGATTACATCATGAAACAGACGAAGCACATTTGTATGGCTGGAAAGCTTTCGTCAAAAAGCCATGCTGAGAAGGGTGAGTCATGCGGTGTGGCCCCCACGAAAATGATTTACAGTCTTGTCTCGACCGATGGTTTCCATAAGTTTGCCATCTACGGACATCTAGCTAATTGGGTTATAACTTATGGCCAAGGATTTACTACGTGATTAGACGTCTTTCCTCAACTTCATCACCACAACATGTGAGTCAGATGTACCCCATCAGTGCACAACTTATATGACATGTCTTTGATCTAAAGTCAAGACTGTACGACCTCTGAAAAGAAAAAAAAATTGTAAATCTTTAAGACTGATGAGAAAGAGAAGTCAGTATGGATACATAGTGGTAGATTCGGTTTAGATTACTAAACTCCTCTATGTAATGTGCCATAGATCATTTGGGTACTGACAGCACCGTACTGACACTATCATGTGTAAAACGGTGTAATCAGCGGTGGCGCAGGTGGTGGAACGAGAGGACGCAAATGGAGCGGGGGAAAGAGGAATTCTCTTCTCTCTGTAGTACCGTCACTGACGCCTGGCCAACCATTCGTGTCCTGTGTGCCTGTACGTGCAATCAGAGGTGTTACCGGACTCTGCTCGCTTGTAGTTACGCCATGAGTCAACTTTGGCGAGGCTGTGTCATCGTCCGTTGACGAAAGGGAGCACAGTCTCGTCGGAGAGCTTCTCATTCCAAAAAGAGTCCATCACTTCCATGCTACTGGAAGTAGCGCAGCCTCAGAGCTGTAGGAGCCCCTGGAAAAAAAAAAAAAAAGGCCCTGGAGTAATATTAGAACCCTTTCAAGAAAGGGATCCTGGGGCGGTTATAGATAAATAAGTACAATTCGATCGTCACATGCATGAATATAGGCAAACTTGGAAGCATATTGTGAACCTTTCTTTTCACAGTCCTGATTAGAAGCCAGATTAATTTGGATCACCTTGGAATGCAATAGCCACCTCGTAAAGCTGGACAGTGAATCTACCTGTTGACCAGAGTGTGCACTTCTGCACTGGCGACCCAACCTCCCTAGCACTGTTGCACGCGTAACCCTTCCCCTATCACTGCTTCACTCCCAGATGACCCGCCGAACCCCATCCCCCTAACACTTCTACACGACCGGACGACCTCATCCCTCAGAACTAGTGCACCGGCGGGCCGTGCCGGCGACAGGCCGTCGAGAGTCCTACGTTCTCCGTATACCTGCAGCAGGAGCGAGGCGGCTGCGAGCCTCACGTCGAGAACCGCCTGGCGCACCACATTGTCGACGCTGCCCCACCACTCACCTGCCGACCGAATCTCGCCGGAAGGGCCAGGTAAGCCGAACCCGCCTCATCACAGATTGCAAAACCTAATAAAAACTACTGATGGCTATGTGAGTAATTCCCTCAACACCTGCTGGGTCCACGAGGTGTCCCCTTTCACTTGACGGTGACTTGAGACGCCTCCTCGTTTGTGAGACCTATGTCTTACGTTCAAAACTTACAACGAAACGTTAGTCGCTCGTAGGACGCGTCAAGTAACTAGTGAATGACTACGCGTTCACGATAAAGCAATTTGTGATATAGTTTTAAGTCCTGCTAAAGTGCTGCGAGATACGAATGTCAGTGAAGAGAACACGTGAAATCAAGCCTCTCTCTCTCTCTCTCTCTCTCTCTCTCTCTCTCTCTCTCTCTCTCTCTCTCTCTCTCTCTCTCTCTCTCTCCCATCCCTATTTCATGGCGACATCAGAAAGCGACACGAAACAATTAATCGGCGAGCTGGTCGCGAACAGGTTGGTCTGTGTGTGCTCGGCTACGGCCCATCACCAATCTCACCCTTTAAATGAAGGGATGGGGGAGAGGAGGGTAAGGAGGAACCGGCTGGGGTCGATGGGAGAGGAGGAGGAGGAGGAGGTCACCTAGCAACACGGTCTGGCGGCAGCATCCGACTCCCGAGGCCTCTAGAAATTCCTTCGTCCATGATCAACTCCTCTGCGACAGTAAGGTGATACGCAGGTCACCTGGAGGCTGCTGGAGTGACCGAGTGACCAAGAAGTCAGCTGGGGTTTCCTCGGGAGGAGATTGCATGATGCCATCTCTAACAAGAACGTTCGCTCACCACCTCCGCCGAGAGTTTAGGAGGTGTTCGGTCCCCGCGTCGAGCGGGCATTCGGAGCCGCACCTTGTGAAAAGGGGGAGTGGGCTACGTAGCGACATCACCCCCATCAGGGTTGAGGTTACTGAAGGCTTTCGAACGAGCCGTTGGCAGGAGATATTCACAGGTCGGCAACTTGGGGGGGAGGGGAGGGGAGGGGGAGGAGGAGGAGGTGAGCGAAGCCTCCGCGCCAGCAGGTGACAGATGCGCAAGGTGCGGGGGCCCGCTCCACACCTGCCTTAACCTTGTCCTCCACATCTCATCTCTCTCTCTCTCTCTCTCTCTCTCTCTCTCTCTCTCTCTCTCTCTCTCTCTCTCTCGGCAAAGAAAAAAAAAAGAAGAATCTCATCGCTGCTCCTCCTGAGAAAGTGAGTGAGTGGGTGGGTAAGTAGTACCCTCATACTTCCCCTAGGTCGTACTCACGGGGCAGTACATTGCCACAGTGCTTTGTGGCCTGTATTCAGGTAGTGCTTTGTATAGAGATAGTGGTAAGCGCTGCAGCCCTCCCCACTGGCCGGGAATGTTCAAGAGTTATATATATATATATATATATATATATATATATATATATATATATATATATATATATATATATATGGATGGGGTTGTTAGGGAGGTGAATGCAAGAGTCCTGGAAAGAGGGGCAAGTATGAAGTCTGTTGGGGATGAGAGAGCCTGGGAAGTGAGTCAGTTGTTGTTCGCTGATGATACAGCGCTGGTGGCTGATTCATGTGAGAAACTGCAGAAGCTGGTGACTGAGTTTGGTAAAGTGTGTGGAAGAAGAAAGTTAAGAGTAAATGTGAATAAGAGCAAGGTTATTAGGTACAGTAGGGTTGAGGGTCAAGTCAATTGGGAGGTAAGTTTGAATGGAGAAAAACTGGAGGAAGTGAAGTGTTTTAGATATCTGGGAGTGGATCTGTCAGCGGATGGAACCATGGAAGCGGAAGTGGATCATAGGGTGGGGGAGGGGGCGAAAATTTTGGGAGCCTTGAAAAATGTGTGGAAGTCGAGAACATTATCTCGGAAAGCAAAAATGGGTATGTTTGAAGGAATAGTGGTTCCAACAATGTTGTATGGTTGCGAGGCGTGGGCTATGGATAGAGTTGTGCGCAGGAGGATGGATGTGCTGGAAATGAGATGTTTGAGGACAATGTGTGGTGTGAGGTGGTTTGATCGAGTAAGTAACGTAAGGGTAAGAGAGATGTGTGGAAATAAAAAGAGCGTGGTTGAGAGAGCAGAAGAGGGTGTTTTGAAATGGTTTGGGCACATGGAGAGAATGAGTGAGGAAAGATTGACCAAGAGGATATATGTGTCGGAGGTGGAGGGAACGAGGAGAAGAGGGAGACCAAATTGGAGGTGGAAAGATGGAGTGAAAAAGATTTTGTGTGATCGGGGCCTGAACATGCAGGAGGGTGTAAGGAGGGCAAGGAATAGAGTGAATTGGAGCGATGTGGTATACAGGGGTTGACGTGCTGTCAGTGGAGTGAATCAGGGCATGTGAGGCGTCTGGGGTGGACCATGGAAAGCTGTGTAGGTATGTATACACGTGTGTGGACATGTGTATGTACATGTGTATGGGGGGGGGGGGTTGGGCCATTTCTTTCGTCTGTTTCCTTGCGCTACCTCGCAGACGCGGGAGACAGCGACAAAGTATAAAAAAAAAAAAAAAAAAAAAAAAAAAAAAAAAAAAATATATATATATATATATATATATATATATATATATATATATATATATATATATATGTATATGATTAGCACACCTGACGCCGGGTGAGGAGCACCTGTCCCTCATTACACCTGTGCAGGCTGGTCATAGGCAGATGTTCCGTAACACCAATATTGGAGCGATATTACTCGTGGTTTTACGAGTGTGGCAAAAAAAAAGAAGAAAAAAAAGGAAACAACGAATGTAGAGCTTTACTGTGTGGGGAGGGGGGAGGGAGGGGCCCTAACCTCATGTTGTCCCTACAGTGGTGTGGTGGACCTTCCCTGCTGAGAGGAGGAGGCATCTATGTGTTTGTGGTAGCAATAGTACGGGTAGTAGTAGTGGTAATAGTAGTAGTAGTGGTGGTAGTAGTGGTAGTGGTAGTAGTGGTAGTAGTAGTAGTATTAGTAGTGGTGGTAGTAGTGGTAGTAGTAGTAGTAGTAGAAGTAGTAGTAGTAGAAGTAGTAGTAGTAGTAGTAGTAGTAGTAGTAGTAGTAGTAGTAGTAGTAGTAGTAGTAGAAGTAGTAGTAGTAGAAGTAGTAGTAGTAGAAGTAGTAGTAGTAGTAGTAGTAGTAGTAGTAGTAGTAGCAGAACTGGTAGTAGTAAAGATGTAGGGATGGTTAACGTGGTAGGTGTGATGGTGTTAGTGGTTAGTACTGTTGGCACGGGGCAGTGGTGCAGGTGGTGGCATCAGTGGTTGGTGATGGCAGCAACGGTGGTGGCAGCGGGTCGCCGCACTGGTGTGGTGCTGTGACTAATGATGGTGGTGGTGATGGCGATGGTAAGGCTGATGGGGAAGATGATGGGTGGTGATGACAGGGGCGACGATAGTGATGATAACGATGATGATGATGATGAAGAGGCTTAGACGAGGGTACATTTCTTGTCGAATCTCACCCCTGGCGTTGTTGGGTGGCGGTGGTGATGATGACGATGGCGAAGATGGTGGTGGTGGTGGTGGTGGAGGAGGTGGTTGGTGGAGGAGGCCTCGATGGCGGCGGTGTTGATGTAAAAGAGGTGGAGTGGTGACGGCTCGTCGCGGTGCTAGCGTGGGCCAGGCAGGCAGGCAGGCAGGTCGGGAGGGACCCACTTGTGTGGTGTTCAACGCTCGTCTTATCCTGACTGTTTTTGCTGCTTCTTCAGCTCCGTTTTTTTTCTTCTTCTTTTTCTTTCTTGCTGATGTATTTGTTGCTGTCGCTGCTCCTGCAGCTGCTGCAGCTGCTGCCGCTGCTGCTGCTGCTGCTGATTCTACTGATGTACTTGAAGCGGCAGCAGCTGCTCCTGATGATGATGATGATGCTGATATTGCTTATCAAAACAATTAACACGCAGATGATCATATATCTATCTATCTATTTATCTATCTATATCTATCTATCTATCTATCTATCTATCTAACTATATATATATATATATATATATATATATATATATATATATATATATATATATATATATATATATATATATATATATATATATATATATATATATATTGAACTATATCTAAAGGTATCGTCGTTTGGACACCACATACTTAAAAAAAGAGTTATCATCACGTGCTCCGCGCCTCCTGTATTATTACCGTCCTTATCGTTACACAGCGCGCGAGGACAACCTGTACTTTATTGGCAGTTTAGATGTTTGTCTCGACGATCCCCAACGTGACACTCGGCAATGATTAGCCGCTATCATAATGCTATTCCACTCGCATCAATCGCACTGCTGCTCCCTCCCATCGACACACTGCGAGGTACAAGATGAATCTCTGTGGCGGATTTCCTTGTCACGTCTGTCGGTGTGAGTGTATTGCTTTGTACAGGGCTTTGGGTGGGTGTTGTGACAGGTTGTGGGTGTTACAACAGGTTGTGGGTAATACAACAGGTCGTGGGGGTGTCACCGCAGGTTGTGGGTGTTACAACAGGTTGTGGGTATTACAACAGGTAGTGGTTGTGTCACCGCAGGTTGTTGGTGTTACAAGAGGTTGTGGGAGTTAAATCAAGCTGTAGGTTTTACAGTCGGTTTCTGGTGTGTTTCAACGTGTTGTGGGTGTTAAAGCAGGTTGTAGGTGTTATGGCAGAGTAGTGTTGTTGGCCTTACCAACAAGTGGTGGGTGTTACAATCAATTGCGCTTGTTACAGAGAGAGAGAGAGAGAGAGAGAGAGAGAGAGAGAGAGAGAGAGAGAGAGAGAGAGAGAGAGAGAGAGAGAGAGAGAGAGAGAGAGGATACAGGTAACCTAAGCCTGCCGGCTGGACACAAGGGGGGGAGGGGAAATTGACAAAAACCTGGGCACATCCGGTAGGCGCAGACGCGGGCTTCATCCTCCAGTTCCGGCGGCTGCCGGACACCCCCACCTCGCTAGACTCGGGGGTTCCGGATAATCCAGGACACGGCCGGACACCGTCCGGATACGCGGAAATGCTCTCAGACACCGGTTTGATTATGAAGACTGTTGGAGTCGTGGCAAGTTGATGGTCGTTCTGCCGGTGTCGTTCACGCTCACACTAGGCCGGCCTTTGTACACCCCGGCTGAGTGTACACTCCTCTGTCACACAGGTGTACACTCAACCTGAGTCATGGGAACGACGTCATAAAGTACACTACTACTACTACTACTACTACTACTACTACGACAAGGTGTAAGTACACCCTAAAATTACACGAACCTAATTACTTTGATTACATCGACAAGAATTCATTATCTCTTTTCCTAATCAAAAACCGCAATTTAATCTACCCACTGAAATTGATTCAATATTTACATGGCGGATCTGTAATTACTTTAATGAAATGATTACACGAAGAGAAGTTATGAAATGTTATTTTGTGATGTGGTATTGAATGTGTGTGTGTGTGTGTGTGTGTGTGTGTGTGTGTGTGTGTGTGTGTGTGTGTGTGTGTGTGTCTACAAGCCATGCAGCGTCCTGCAGCATGTCACACATGTGCCATGCTGCATGGGATGCTGTATCAACAGCACAAAGCAACAGACGGATGTTGCACTGGGTGTAAGTCAGTACACGTGCGTCTTGACGAGGGTGTGGTGTAGTATGGGTGTACCGTGGCACAGCGTGGGTATATCACAGCACAGCGGGAACGATACAGTATGGCTGTGGCGCAGCGACACAGCACGGGTGCGGCACAACGAGGCAGGAGGCATGGTAGTGTGCAGTTGTGACACTTTAGGTATAGTAGGGTGCACCTGAGACACCCTAGGTATGGTAGGGTGTAGCTAAGACACCCTAGGTATGGTAGGGTGTAGCTGAGACACCCTAGGGATGGTAGGGTGCAGCTGTGACACCCTAGGGATGGTAGGGTGTAACTGTAACACCCTAGGCATTGTAGGATGTACCTGTAGATATGGTAGGGTGTGGCTGTAACACCCTAGGCATTGTAGGATGTACCTGAGACACCCTAGATATGGTAGGGTGTGGCTGTAACACCCTAGGTATGGTAGGGTGCAGCTGTGACACCCTAGGTATGGTAGGATATAGCCGAGACACCATAGATCTGGTAGGGTGAAGTTGTCGCAAAATAGGAGGTGTAGCACCTCAGAAGACACACTGTGCGGTTCAGTCTGGGTGTAGAAAGTAGGTTCAGTCTGGGTGTAGAAGAAGACAGACGGGATTGTACGCTATGCCATGTGTGTGTGTGTGTGTATGACACCATGACACACCATGACTGTGGCACAGTAGGCCTCTGGGGTGTGACAAGAAAGCGCGGTAGATGACACGGGTGTCACCACACACCACTACCACCACGACACCTGACACCACAACAAACGCCAACGGACGGGTCTCGAACCCTCCCCTTCCTTCCTCCCCACACATCCACCCTACGATCAACAATCCAGTGGGCATTTCCTCTGTGTTTACACATAATGCGTCTCCTCCTCCTCCTCCTCCTCCTCCTCCCTCCTCCTACGCCGCTGTGTACGCCCTCAGGGGCGATGACGCGTCAGCCGTTTCCGAGAAGTACTCCTCCAGGGGTGGAAATATCACCATCCTGGACGACGCTATTTGAGGCGACGCTTTTCTACCGACGCCGACGTCGTCCATATAGAGGGGGGTGACGTCAGAACGACACACGGCAATTTGGGATGATGGATGCACGGGGAGGTGTCGTGTGGTGAGGATTCCCCTACATATGGCTTGTCTCAGTGGGTATAGCGAAGGACTGTGGGTGATAAGCAACTTATGGGTCACATGCCATATAGGGATTATTCTAGACAATATAGGACGGGAGTATTATCGCTGGCTCACAGGTTTTATGCAAGGCTGCTAACTCACAAGACTGAAGTGAAGCCACTTGCTCACAAGACTGAAGTAAGTCTAGCTCATAGAACTGAAGCAAATCTAGTTCACAGGACTGAAGCAAGTCTAGCTTACAGGACTGAAGTAAGTCTAGCTCACAGACTGAAGTTAGTCTAGTTCACAGGAATGAAGCAAGTCTATATCTCACAGAACTGAAGCATGTCTAGCTCACAGGACTGAAGTAATTTAACGTAAAGGTAGCGTAATAAGGTTTAAGTCAGCATAAAAATTGCTGAGTGAAACTCTGTTTGGAATACACAGGTCATTAGAGGAACTGTGGCGCCCCGCTAAAAGCGAGGGCAAGTGGGGCGATTGTGGCAGCAGTTGTACTGACGGTGACGAACCTGGTTGTGGTTGTGGTGGAGATGGAGGCTGTTGGCGGTGGTGAGCCGTGTTGGTGTTAGGCTGCCGTTGTGGTGGTGGTGGTGGCGGTAGTGGCTCTTGTGTTGGTGATGGTAGCAGTTGCTGTAGTGGTGGTGATTGTGTTGGCGGACGCTTTGGTGGTGATGCTGGTGGTTACAGCTGCTGTGGTGATGATGACGATTGTGTTGGCGTCTATTGTGTTGGTGATAGTGGTGGTGGGAGTGATGGTGGTGATAACGGCAGTTGATGATGGTGGTGGTAGCGGTGTGGTGGTGGAGAGGAGGACACGCGTCCCGTGAGAGCAACACTATACCGGATGCACATGGGGTCCTCCACGTCCCCTCACTGGCTCCCCTCACCTGGGTGGCCCACACACACACACACACACACACACACACACATGGAAAGAGGTGATGCACTAAACTCTCCCTACCATCCACTCGTGAAAGTATTCCACAACAATGCCTCCCAACATAACACATACAAGCTGTTTCGAACACACTCGAGCTTGATGTGAGGTGTGTGTGTGTGTGTGTGTGTGTGTGTGTGTGTGTGTGTGTGTGTGTGTGTGTGTGTGTGTATCTGGCTTACGTGGTCGTGTCTATGTTTGCGAGTGTCATTAGAGGTGGTCATTTGGTCTCTCTCTCTCTCTCTCTCTCTCTCTCTCTCTCTCTCTCTCTCTCTCTCTCTCTCTCTCTCTCTCTCCCTCCCTGCACTTGTTCCCCCCCTCACCCTTCCCGCGGGACGGTTGATAACCTCCTCCACTTTCCCATGACCTCTGAACACACTTAGTTTTCCCCCCTCTCTCTCTCTCCTCTTTACCATCCTCCCCCCAACCCCTCAACCGGTGACATCTTCCTTCCCCTCCCTCACTCTCACTCCTCCACCCTCCTCCCCCTGTCTCCCCTTCGCTTCCCTCACAATCCCCTCTCTTATTCGTTACTCATTAAGATCATTTGGTTCCCTTCAAGTCACGAGCACGCTTTTACGTTTTACGATTTCACTTTTTTTTCCACTAACTTATTCAATAAAGTAATGTTTGGACCTACACAGTTACTGAGACTCCAACACTTCTTCCCTCAGCCCTCACCTACACCGTCTGAGATTAATCTCCACCACAGTATTCTTCTCCCTACCCATACCCAAGACACACCTCGAACGAACGGAATGTTCGTTCTCTCCTCCAACACCGACCACAGGCCACCTCCAAAACAACGTTCTCCTCTCCAAGACAGTCGAGGATCCACCTCACATCTGACACGCACCAACATGACACTTCCCAACTTCAACAGTGTCAAGACATCTCCATGAAGCGTAGCCTCCCTTGACGCCGTCCATGACCAACGTATCATCATCATATTGCTCCCTGCTGTGTTGAAAGCCCATTTCTGGTAAACACTCCCCTCCTTCCTAACACACTCTGTACACAGGTCTATCCTCGCCTGGATTGTCTCCAACAGCTCCTCCTCCTCCTCCTCCTCGTCTTCCTCCAACTCATCCCCGACCGGGGTCGCCTCCGATGTTTCCACCACTCTCCCTTGATTTTCTGTATCGTGTTCATCTCTCCTGGCTAGTAACTTGACGTTCGCTGGATTTGGTTCGTCTGATGGGGCGCCATCATCCTCACCCTTGCTTCACTGTCGCCTTTGCCCTAACCAGTGAGCCAGCTCTTTCACTCAAGCTTTCAAAATCCTTTTTTTTTGTACTCACCAAATGATTAACGTGCTCTGATTAACCTTCACTAATCACACACCTTTGATGCACAATCCATCAATATCTGTGCACATAAAAGGTAGAACTAAAATCCATTAATATCAGTACATAAAGGCATAAGATTACCCGAGGAAAACGAATTCCCAAGAATAATCCCTGAGGCACACCACTTGTCACGTCTAACCATTCTAAAAGTCACCCCTGAAATCACAACTCTCTGTCTATGGCCAGTCAACCAATTCTACAATCACAGAAGCACAACCCGATCTACACCATGTGACGTGGCTTTTGCTAATGATAATCTTTGACGCCGATCTATCAAATACTTCCTGAAAAAATATGTAGATGACTTCAACTGCTTTACTGTAATCACTGATGTCAATCACACCATGGAAAGAAATCAAGATTCGTCTGAAACGATGGTTTCCACAAGTCTACCAACAACGGACATAGGCCATTTGGGCGAGAATTTCCGGGCTGGGAGTCATTACACTTTGCGGATGATGGTTTTATAATGACAAACCACAAACAACTTTCGAAACTTTCCCCGTACCAGGTGACCTGTTGTAAAGAGCAAACAAGGTCTTAACTATCATAATTCGTAGCTTCAATTTGCTATTCTCGGATAAAACTTATCAGGAGCTGTCATTATCTTTCTCTTTCTCAGTGTGTTGCAAAATGTTTTCCTCTCAAGCAATAAGACTTGACCAGGAACAAGCGGTTTGTCCTCAGTGGTAATCACAGATTAAAAGGAAAGTCACTACAGACATTTGGCATGAACTAAGTCACCAGTCTCCACAGTTGGTAATCCAGTGAGACTTCCTTGTGTTCAACGTAACTACAGAGTTCTTTAGGCTTTCTTTGGCATTTCTCAGAAAATATATGCCTCATCTCCACGTTGTACTTTGTCGTATAGGTTTGGTAACTTCCTCTACGCAAATATCTCTGACATACTCTCTCATATTGGTCATTACTCCACCTGTGTTCCTCGTGTGCTATTTTCAAGCACAAGAGACAGTTCTCTAGTTCACTGTTCCACCAGTGTCATCAAAGCCAAGAAAATAACTGTCTGCATCGTATTGGCCCGTACGGTCCTTCAACTACTTATGAGTATGCTACAGGAGCATTCTTAACCTACGTCCAACTCGTTTTCATTGACGATGCCATCCCAGCTTATAATGTCCTTAGCAGAGCCAAGATCATATAAGAATATAAAGGTCTGAAGTCTGGTATCTTTCCATTACAAGCAATACTAAATACTACCGCATAGATGATTCGTAAGATAAGGAAGGAGAAAAAAAGGAAACTTTGAAAAGGAAATTGTAGACAAAGTATGTGAAAATCAAATGTTGTTCAACATATTATTAAAAGAAAGCTTAGTTACGAGATAATGAGAGAGAGAGAATTTACCTGTTTCTAAGAAAGCAGATAGAGATTTTTTCTTTTTTACACTGAACTGCAGCCTAGTATCTCTTAACAAGTGTAGTTTGTACGACGCTTAAAATTAAATGATTAAGAAGAAACTGCCTAAGTGAGGAGGAGAGGGGAAGACACATGCTCCGGGAAAACAGGCTCTGGAAAAGAAGTCTTGGATAAGATATCATTCAGGCTTTCATGACAAAGTTAGCCCCAGCCTCGGGTAAAGAAATGGATGGATGGGTCGTGTGTTCTTGGACTGACAAAATGCATATGAATCCTCCACACAATCCTATATTTTTCCTTCCAGACAGACGTAGGAAGTTGCCGTCAGTGAACTTGAGAAATTATCTGAGTGGAAGGAAACAGAATACACGTGGCAAAGTAGCATCTTCTAAGTGGGCTGAAGTTCTCAGGGCTATGTAGGTGGTGGGGACAGTGGGCAGGGGATTGCAGAGTGGAGACAATGGACATAGGTGCCAAATTGTGGGGACAGTGGGCATTAGTGCAGGTGGTGGATACAGTGGCTGAGGGCGCAGGTGGTGGAGACAGCGAGTGAGGGTGCAGTTAGTGGAGACAATGTGGCCATGGATGCAGGTGGTGGAGACAGTGGGTGAGGACGCAGGTGGTGGAGACAGTGAGCGAGGGTGCAGGTAGTGGAGACAGTGTAGCCATGGATGCAGGTGGTGGAGACAGAGGACAGAGATGCAGGTGGTGGAGACAGAGGACAGAGATGCAGGTGGTGGAGACAGTGGCCGTAGGTGCAGAGTGGTGGAGACAGTGGCCGTAGGTGCAGAGTGGTGGAGACAGTGGCCAGGGATGCAGGTGGTGGACGCAGGGGGGTGGCAGGAACGTGGATGCAGGCGGTGGAGACTGAAGGTTGCTGGTGGGGGCTGTGGCGAGGGGTGGGGGGTGCAGGTGGTGCAGCACCTGTACCCGCAGCCTCGCCCTGTGTGAGGTGGGTGTTGTCATCAGCGTCTTGTGCCCGTTGTGCTTCTGCCAAGGGCCGTCCCCACACCTTCCCCACTACATCCCTTAGCTAAGGACTGTCCTCCTCTCCCCACACAACAGCCCTATACCAAGGGCCGTAACCCTTTTCCCTACAAAGCCCTCTGCCAAGAGCTGCCCCTTTCCCCAAAGAAAAGCCCTATGCCAAGGACCGTCCCACTTCTCCCTAACCACAGCCCTCAGCCAAGGGATGCCTCCTGCCCCACACAAAAGCCCTCTTCCTCCTTCCTAACATATGAGCAGGCAGTGAAAAAATATATTGTAACTATCATTATATACATATTTTCTTTCATTTATGGAAAGCTGGGGAATCTAGGGTGCCCGTGGTTGGAGAGTAGAGTGGGAGGGAAGCAGTAGTTGTGGAGGGGAAGGAAGGAGGGCAGAGGTTGGGAAGGGTCATGGAAAGGATCAGTGCTTGGTGGGGAGACGAGGGAGGGGAAATATATATATATATATATATGGAAAGACAGATAACCCTATGGTCCGTGACGAGGCCGGAGTCCTGGGGTCATAACCTTATTCGTGGTAAAGACAGAGTAATAAAGCAGAAGCCACTTACTCTCTCACATCTCCCTCTGGCACAAGCAACCACCGGTGGGCCATGTCTCTGTCCACTCCAACAGTTGGTCTGAATCGCTTCGAACCTTTAACACAGTTTGAGTGAACTACACTGCATTTCCTGAATAGTGTTATCAGCACACTGTTGACTCCTGGCTTCGGATCAGCGATAAAGAAAATGCTTCGAAGCTTTGGTTGGAACTCTCTACCCTCTCATGACCTTCCCAATAACTATGACCTGGCACATTAGAAAAGACCTATTTTTTTTCGCTTCCTCCAAAAGTCGTAAATGCTTTCCCTTGTCTCTTCTTTTTTCCTCTGATTAACCTCTTTATATTCCAGTTAAGGCCCGGTCCTGATGTGGACTTTTGTCCGTGACCAGAGCCTCCAATTCAAAGAAAAAAAAAAAGTACAGATTTTAGGACAGGTCCCTGTGGCACCCCACTTGTCACGTGAATCCAGTCGGGTGCCTCAGCATTTAGTACCAAGCGTTGTGTCCTGTTCTGTGAGCCAGTCCGCCCTCCACATGCCGATTCGATTTCCAATACCAATCTTTCACGCCGTGCTATGTCAAAAGTCCTTCGGACGTTTAACTGTATACCATCTGAGGATACTTTGGAGTCCCAGTTGTCTAAGAGATTCGTTAAACATGATGTTTCACCTTGAAATAGATGATGGCATCCAGTTCCAAGATTCTCATCTTCTAAAGATTCAAAGATTTGTTTTCCCTTAATCACTGCTTCAACCAGATTAATCATTGTTTCTATCACTACGATTATTGATTCTTTTTTTGTATTTACGCTTTTTCTGTTCACCTTTTCTTTCAATGTTACTTTCTCTTTTTCATGTTATATTACTTTCACTTTTCTCAGCGATTTATTGAATTATTTGGGTTATCGCAAGTGCAGTTTGTCAGGTTCCTTCTTTCGGTGCGTTGTGGTGGGGGAGATGGAAGAGGGGAAGTAGTGGTAGGGGAGGTGATGGATAGGAGGCAAGGGTTGGGGAGGTGAGGGAAGGAAAGCGGTGGTGGGTGAGAGCGGGTAGGGGGTGTGTGGAGGCTGCGGGACAGGTGGACGAGTCGCTTATCGATACCCTGACACATGAATATTACCCCACCTTCAGGATGTGATATTCCAAGACGTGGGTGCGGAGGAAGGAGGGAGGGGCGACGGGTAGCATGTGTCGACCAGTAAAGTAACAAGTCTCCATGTGGGGGAAAAAATGATATATATATATATATATATATATATATATATATATATATATATATATATATATATATATATATATATATATATATATAAGTGACCATGCCATCACAAGAGCTTCATCACGTCATCACTGCAGCAGTTCCGTCCAGCTGCATCATAAACCATCGTGCCCATCTGGAGATGCCGTACGATAGCAGTGATAAACGATATGACGGCCATTAGCAGTCACATCGCTCGTGTGTGTGTGTGTGTGTGTGTGTGTGTGTGTGTGTGTGTGTGTGTGTGTGTGTGTGTGTGTGTGTGTGTGTGTTTAATAAATTCAGCGAAGATGAATGAGACTACAGCATCACATGTTAACCCAGAGGTGTCTTTTCACGGCAATGTGAAGGTATGTGGCCAGGGTCCCATAAGTACATAATGGTAATGATGATTATGTAATCACACACACACACACACACACACACACACACACACACACATACCACCACCACCACCACCACCATACCGCCACCACTACCACCACACCACCACCACCACCACCACCACCATCACTAAGGACTGTTCTTACTCCCTCCTTGGCGTCTTCACCTGTCGGCACCCGCATGACCCGGGTGACCTTGGCAAGACAGGGGCACCTGAGCCGACCCGTCGCCCGCATGCCCCGACCTCCGGTGGGCGGAGGCGCAGGTGATCAGCACGCTAATTTACAACCTCCTCCAGACGGCTCACCGTCCACGATCCCTTATTCGTCCCAAAGCTTGGTTAAATCTGGGCAGGTCCGCCAGGGAGGTGCGGGTGGCTCGGGGTTGGGGAGGAGGAGGGGCGGTGCGGTGATGGTGGGGAAGGGGGAGGGAGAGGAGGCGGAGGAGGAGGAGGAGGAGGAGGAGGGCGTTGTACCAGGTAGTAGTGTTGGCCCTGGGCCAAGCTAGGTTGTGTTAGGCCCAGGCCAGGAGAGGCATTGCTTGCCCAGGATATGGAATACTTGTTGGCAAAATAAAAAGGCAGGTGTAGCTACTCCTGCAGTAGATCTAACTCAAGCACTTCTAACTTCGACTCAAAGTAGCTTAGACTCTCCCAGATCCTAGCCATGTATTCCTAACCTACATATACCAAATGCAAGGACCATCAGTCTATCTCTGGCTAAGCTTAGCCTATCCCAGATCCTAGACACGTACTGCTAACCTATATGTATGAAATGCAAGCACCGTTATAGCTTATTCCAGGCCTAGATAAGACTCGCCAGCCCAGCCTAGAACTAAGGTAAGAACGTCCCTAGTAGGACTCTGGTGCTAGAGCAGGCACACCTCACGCTCTCTGACGCTTACACGCAAGTGTTGACCGACTAGATTGACTGGGCCAGTACAAGGACACCTCAGCCCTACTGAATGGGCTTACACCACCTCCCCAGTGTGGTGCAGGACGCCCCTCCGCCCCTGCTTGGGGCGAAGCACCCACCAGACTCACGTTTCAACGAAGGTTGTCTCGCTGTATCTCCTGAACTGAGGAATATCTTGCCGCTGGCAGACGAACCTCACATCCTCAAGAGCAGGTCCACAAGATGGGAAGCCAGAGTAGTGGTCTGGTGGGCTCCCTCCCTCAACGTCACTGTGGGTGAGGTCACCCTTCCTCTCCCCAGCCCTCCAGTCTCTACAACCATTCCCTCACCTTCTACTCTCGACAACCCTTCCCTCCTCACCACCCACTCCCTCATGTACCTCTCCCTACCACGTCATCTTCCTCATGTAACCCCCTTCGTGTAACCTCCCTCCATCCTTCCCCCCCTTCCCTCCAACCACTCACCCCTCACAGTCACCACAACCTGTGGGGAGGTAAATTAAGTGATAGAATGAACTAACCTCACATTTTCCTCCCCAGCCACCCAACCCACCTCTTCCTCCCCAGTGTCTCCTCATATTTCCTACTACCTACCCTCTCACCTTACATCCCACCCACCCATATACAAATTTTATATATATATATATATATATAAATATATATATATATATATATATATATATATATATATATATATATATATATATATATATATATATATATATATATATATATATATATATATATATATATATATATATATATATATATATATATATATATATATATACCCCTGGTGATGGGGGAGAAAGAATACTTCCCACGTATTCCCTGCGTGTCGTAGAAGGCGACTAAAAGGGGAGGGAGCGGAGGACTAGAAATCCTCCCCTCACGTTTTACTTTTTTCAAAAGAAGGAACAGAGAAGGGGGCCAAGTGAGGATATTCACTCTAAGGCTCAGTCTTCTGCTCTTAACGCTACCTCGCTAAAGCGGGAAATGGCGAATCTGTATGAAGAAGAATAAAGTCAATGATGATTGTAGCTGTTAATGAGCGGATGAGAGACGAGTGGGTGGAAAAAGTGGCCAAAGTACCGTTAAGTAGGAGGGCGAGTGATGGCACGAGGCAGCGAGGTAATTGGAAAAGTAGGTGGAGAGACGAGGACAGTGGCACATCAGGCAGTTAACAGATGGTGGTGGCGGAGCACCCACGTATAGCAGACGATGTGTCGACAGGTGGTCGGGGATTAGGTAAACAGACAAGTGGTGGTGACGAGATTGGTCAACAATACCCAGGAAGGTTATCAGCGGAGGAGAGGAAACGTCCTGGGGAAAAAAAAAAGCTATTTTGATGAAGTCACTGAAGCGAGTCTAGGGAAAAAAATATGCTCGCGTACGCGAGGTCTTCAGCTGGGGTGGCTGGAGGTGGAGAGGGACTGGGGTAGCTATAGGCCTACCTGCTCGGGCCAGACATTTCCAGAGGCAGGTGCACGACCACCTGCTCGTCTACATGTGTGGAAGCAAGGTCGGTGGAACTGTGGCGCAGTGGGTGGTGCTGTGGTACAGTGGGTGGTGTTGCGGTACAGTTTGTGGTGTTGTGGTACATTGGGTTGTGTTGCTGTGATACAGTGAGTGGTGCTGTGTTAAAGTGGGTGGTGTTGTGGTACAGTGGGTCGTGCTGTGGTACAATGGGTGGTGTTGCGGTACAGTGGGTGTTGTGGTGCAGTGGGTGGAACTGTGGTACAGTGGATGGTGTTGTGGTGCAGTGGGTAGTGCAGTGGTACAATGGGTGGTGTTAGGATACAGTGGGCGTTGTGGTACAGTGGGTGGTGCTGTGGTACAGTGGGTGGTGTTGCGGTACAGTGGGTGGTGCTGTGGCACAGTAAGTGGTACTTTGGTACCGTGGGTAGTGTTGTAGTACAGTAGGTGGTGTTGTGGTACAGTTGGTGGTGTTGTGGTACAGTGGGTAGTGTTGTAGTACAGTAGGTGGTGTTGTGGTACAGTTGGTGGTGTTGTAGTACAGTGGGTTGTGTTGTGGTACAGTGGGTGGTGTTGTGGTACAGTAGGTGGTGTTGTGGTACAGTAGGTGGTGTTGTGGTACAGTAGGTGGTGT
>NC_092238.1:4701308-4786308 GCF_036320965.1 Panulirus ornatus
AATCAAGGCCATCTCATCAACGCTATCTGTCAATCTATCTATCTATCTCTCTTCTTTTTTCACGGATATTCGACATTTCCCGCGTTAGCGAGGTAGCGTCAAGAACAGAGCCTTAGAGGGGAAGACTCTCACTGGGCCACCTTCTCTGTTCCATCATTTGGAAAAATAATACACGAGGGGAAGACTGGCAGCCCTCCCCCGCTCCCTCCCCTTTTAGTCGCCTTCTACGACACGTAGGGAATACTCGGGCAGTATTCTAAATCCCCCATCAATCCATCTATACACACAGTCAGTTGTTGTTTGCTGATGATACAGTAGTCCCATGAACATCATATGGCTCCGGGGGCATGGGTTATAGATAAGGTTGTACGAAGGAGGGAGGATGTGTTGAAAAGAAGTACCTGAGGACAAGTAAGTAATGAAAGGGTGAGAGAGATGTGTGGTAATAAGATGTGGATGAGAGAGCAGAAGAGGGTGTGTTGAAATGGCTTGGACGTATGGAGAGAATGAGTGAGGGAATGTTGACAAAGAGGATATATATGTGTCAGAGGTGGAGGGAACAAGGAGAGAGAGGAGACCAAATTGAAGATGGAAGGATGGAGCAAAAACGATTTTGAGCGATCGGAGCCTAAACATGCAGGAGGTCGAGAAGCCTGCACGGGATAGTGAATTGGAACGATGTGGTATACAGGGGTCGACGTGCTGTCAGTGGATTGAACCAGGGCATGTGCAGCGTCCGGGGTAAACTATGGAAAGGTTCGTGGAAGCTGGTTGTGGATAGGGAGCTGTAGCTTCGGTGCATTATACATGACAAGTAGAGAATGGATGTGAGCAGATGCGGCCTTCCTTCGTTTGTTCCTGGCGCTACCTCGCTAACGCGGGGAAAATCGAGCAAGACGGGAAAACAAAAAAAAAGAATATATATATATATATATATATATATATATATATATATATATATATATATATATATATATATATATATATATATATATATATATATATATTCAGACCAATTAAGTCTATCTTTTAATTTCATGGCTAGTATCTTAATGTAAGAAGACTGATATTAACAGAAGAGCGTTATATATCGCTGATGATGTGATAAGGAGACAGCGTAGAATGAGAGAGATATCAAAGCCGTCTCGCTCTGTAGAGTTCACAGCAGCTTAGCACTGTCGCCTACACTGAAGCGTGGTCACTGAAGTCCCCCAAAGGGGTCCTGCTGCAGCAGTGTTATCGCAGTGACGGGAATCCCCCAGTAATAGCATGGTCACTGACGGACCAGGCATCCTGCAGTGATATCCTGATGACAGTGGCGTTGCCAGGGGGGGATTGCAGTGACGGACCCCACCGTCACCCGCCAGGCACCAAGCTCGGAAAATCAGGCAGCCGCCACAGTTCCTCCGTCCGTCCACAAGCGTCATCGCAACAGACGAACAGGACAACAGAAGTGTTGTTCTACGACATCGTAAGATCTCCCACGTATTACCCACACATACATGCAGCCAGCCAACCAGCCAGCCAGGCAGCCATGG
The DNA here is from genome assembly GCF_036320965.1 of Panulirus ornatus. Lineage (NCBI taxonomy): Eukaryota > Metazoa > Arthropoda > Malacostraca > Decapoda > Palinuridae > Panulirus > Panulirus ornatus. Next base: position 4,702,847 of record NC_092238.1, read on the forward strand.
ATACAACAGAGCAGGTGTTGGAGTTACGGTAGGTGCTAAATTTAAGCAGCTGCAAGGGGCGCAGGTGTAACCGCTCACCTGTACTTGTACACTTTACAGCCCAGGTGTAAGTGCTGTGGTGGTGGTGGTGGTGGTGATGGTTGGTGGTGATGGTGGTGAGATGTGATAGTAATGGGTCCTAGATGGGGCGTCCACGAGTGTGTCTGGGTCTCACAGCTTTAGGTACGAATGGGTAGTACACGCTTGTGTGTGTGTGTGTGTGTGTGTGTGTGTGTGTGTGTGTGTGTGTGTATCCGCTGTACGCCCCAGAACACAGATAGCGTCTATGAAACTAAGACACTGTATTGTTTCTGCCGCGGTAAACAAGCTGCTTTGTTGCTGTCGAGACCAGATCATCGGTGTGGTTTGTTGCCTCCGGCAGAACGCTCGTGGCGCACGTGGCGGTGATGGCGGCCAAGGACGCACACACACGCGTGCGTAATACACACGCGTTACGAGAGCTGTGTTGTAAGAGAGTGAACGGATCACACGGATACGCATTTGTGTATAAACGTGAGACAGTTTGCGTACACGACTTGTGTGTGTGTGTGTGTGTGTGTGTGTGTGTGTGTGTGTGTGCGTGCGTGTGTGTGTGTGTGTGTGTGTGTGTGTGTGTGTGTGTGTGTGTGTGTGTGTGTGTGTGTGTGTGTGGACAAATGTATGGCCTCTATCCTCTGAATATAACTCAACTCCCTTAATTCTGGCACTGTTATTGTTGCCCTCCACTAGACCCTTCCTATTTGTCCATTTTGCCTATTTCAAAACAGTGATCAAAACTGAGAAGTATGTTCTAGTTTTAGGTATGATATACAATGCGATTCTGAGTTTTGCCAATGGACAAGTCTGTCTCTTTAGCAGTTCTGCGAAGGTGTGGTCTATGGCAACAGGTAAGTAAACAATGTTGACTCTCAAGTTCCTCTCTCACACACACGCATAGATTTCTGTAGTTTATATCCTGCCAGATAATATCTGTATCAGGGATTTCTTTCACCATCCCAATCCACATGACTTTGTATGTACTCGAGCTGAATATCGCCACCCCTAAATAGACCAGACCAACTTTCAAATCCTGTGTAGGTCCCCCATGTAATTCAATCCCCCATGAAGCGATCATCACCCAGAAGCGTAATCAGGTAGGAGTTCAGTCCCTCTGGCGAGTCCTTTACAGATATCAATAACAAAGGTCCCAGAACCGAGCCTTGCGGCTTACCACTGAAGACCCCCAACTCGTCTCGGGAGTTCTCCGCTGACGTACGTCCTTTGTTCCCTCTGCCTCGGTTATGCTTTCTATTCTCCGCCTTATTTCTGGCCTGAAGACCCAGCCTCTTTACTAATGTCCTTTGTGACACAGTGTCAAATGCTTTCAGGCAGTCCATTTACCATCGTCCTTTGTGACACCGTGTCAAATGCTTTCAGGCAGTCCAGATAAGTACAGGCCACGCAGCATTCCCCTTCTGTTGATCACGGAGTTCACTCACAGAAGCCTAAGAGATTGGTTACACAAGACTTCATTTCTCTGAATCCACCATTGTCTCTCGCTCAGGTAGTTTGTTCGTTACAAGCAATCATCCATCTGCTTTCTTGTATATCTTTTTCTGGTATTTCACGGATCTCACTCATCAGGGCGACTGGGTCCGTGGTTCAGCTCAACTTCTCCGTCTCCTTTCATGAAAATAGGTACAACAATTGCCCCCTTTCCACTCTCTTGGACCTATACCTTCCTCCAGTGACTTACTGAAGAACACCTGAAGTGGCCTGTCGAATGTATCTCTACACTTCTTCAACACGAACAGAGAAACTTTTCCTTTTGGCCACGAGCCTTAACGGTCTGTTTATGTATCTTCTTAAAACCTGATTGCTTTGTAAGGCCTCCTCCCCTTTCCATCACAATGGTGTTGGGGGTTGTAGCGTTTTCCACTGTGTAAACACCTTCCTCACCGTACATGCTCCATAGGTCTAAGGAAGGCTGTAGATTTCCTGTACCTTCTCTAGTAGGATCAAATCTTTTCCTCTTCGCTCTTGTCTGTCTGTTCCTCGGTGTGTGTGTGTGTGTGTGTGTGTGTGTGTGTGTGTGTGTGTGTGTGTGTGTGTGTGTGTGTGTGTGTGTGTGTGTGTGAGCGTGTCTGTGTCTGTGTCTGTGTGAGTGTGTGTGTCTGTGTCTGTGTGTGTCTCCCTCTGTGTGTGTGTGTGTGTGTGTGTGTCTCGCTCTCTGTGTGAAGCGTCGTTAGCAGGTACCTCACTCTCCCGCCTTCCCTGGTGCCGTCTGCTGCATAGTCTACGTCTCCGCCCTGACCAGACTTCCACCATGGCCGTAAGCTGTTCTGGTCCTTCCCCAGCCGACAGGTCAGCGGGAAACCCAAGGGCACGTACTGAATCTGTGTTTAAAGGCGGGCATTAGTGGATTAACGCGGTGGGCAGTGCACGACCTTCTGCTGAGCTCCGCCGCTACCATCACCTGGGCCACAGACGAAGGCACAGATGGGTGCAGTGTACAGCTATCCACAGACTGTAGCGTGCGGTACAGATGGGCACTGTGCAACCCATCGCTGGACCTCTATCTAAGGTACAGATGGGCAGTCAACACCTTTCCCTGGACGCAGGGGAACATGAAGCGCTTCACCCCTGCATTGCTCACAAAGGAGAGCACTTCACTCTCTCACAACCCCACAAGAGGGCACCTCACTCTCTCACAACCCCACAAGAGAGCACCTCACTCTCCCATAACCCCACAAGAGAGCACCTCACTCTCTCACAATCCCCACAAGAGAGCACCTCACTCTCCCACAACCCCACAAGGGAGCACCTCACTCTCACAACCCCACAAGAGAGCACCTCACTCTCACAACCCTACAACGTCACGTAAAATCTGCCTCCCAAAGACACTACCAGGAACACACACACACACACACACACACACACACACACACACACACACACACACGCACGCACACACACATATTCCATGCGTTCAGAATCAAAAAAGAAAAAACCTACGCCAATAGTGGGTGGTGAACGCATTTATGGCTTAATTAGCGAAGAACCATACCGAGATCCGCTGGCAGTTGACACTTAACACCCAGAGCGTGAGGCTTATCAGCACTTTACCCCATAAACAGTGTGACATATATAGTGTAGAAGGAACATCAGGTTCCCGTAGCGACAAGGTGTTAAGTGAGAGAGGGACTGGAGCGAGTTTTGACACGGCTGTGACGGGTGGCTACCGACACACCCAGCCAGACAGCCTCGGCCCAGGGTACTCCAAGCTGTCGGGGGGTCAGTGTATAATACCAGCATTCGCACGACACAGACTCCAAGCCTCACGTATCCATCTTGAATCATCTCAATTTGCAAACTCGTGATGTGTGACGAAGCGAGACGCTCCTAGAACACGAGGACGCGCGTTCGATCCACGGTAACGTAGGCGAGTCACACAGGAGACCAAATAGGACCTCAAGGTCTCTCAAGATCTCGTCTTCCTTAAGAAATCACAGTCTCCACCCACAGCGCAAAGAGGTCAACAATATCCTTGGAAAAGTTTAAGTTCACTTCGTCTAACCTGGCGTCCTTACCAAAGGAAAAGTATCATCCCGAAAGTAAATGATAATTTGAGATGCAGATCCATGAAATACTTTCAGTAGATCAAACGTCTCGATTCCCCCCAAGTTAGGATGTCGAGGACCCGAAAGAGAAGGCGACAGCCATCGAGGTGGAGCAGGTACCGAAGCGCCTTGCCAGAGGCACTAGTTGGGCAGGGGGTCATCCAGGATGACTACAACAACAACAATAGTAAGCCACCCACCCAACTCCACGATGACCTCCCCGGCCCTGCTGACCGGGTCACATGATCACATATGGATTGAAAAAAGAAATTAAAAAAAGAAAATATCTGTGTGTGTGTGTGTGTGTGTGTGTGTGTGTGTGTGTGTGAATTAAGGATAGTGTGTAGGTTGAGGGCGTGGCCGTAACGAAGCGTGGTCACTGGACCACCGGGCGTGACGTGGGTGGAGGCTGGGCGTTGGTGAGTGTGGGTTGACGGGTGGTTGCTGTCCCACCTGCCCCCCATTCCCCCATCCCACTCACCCTGCCTTTCTCCATCTCTGCCACCGTCCACCTAACAAGTGTCTCTCCAACACCCTACCCTCACCTGGCCACACAACGACCCACCCCTCCCGATGGCACCACCCCTCAGAACACGACAAACAACCCTTTCAGTGACTGGGAAGTCCATCACCGCGCTACAACGAGATGAAGAACCGAAGGACGAGAAGTTCGTGAGTGGACGACATATTCTCAATAAAAAGATAGATTTTGAAAAAGAAAAAAAAAAACCGCGCTTTCAACTACAGTCCCTCTGAGTTATCTTCAGTGAATGCAGCCGCCATTTCGACTCGACACGTTTCTTTGTACAGCCTCCGGCAGCTCCGCGTGGTTCCTTCAACGAAGAGATCAAGCTGGTGATGCATACTAACAGGAGCCAGACACACGTCGTGAATATAATTACCCCCCAGACGTCTCTTGCCTGGGAACAGTGTTGACGGTGTTCGAGGTTAAGGTCTGCTGCCCTTCCTCAAAAGCTCTTCCTAAGTAGCCCCTTCTGTCATGCACAGGTTCTTCCTCCTGAAGCTTCCTTCTTCTGCCTTGCAGTTGATGGTCGGTCGGTACGCGAACGAACTTCGTATTTACTCTGCCACACTGGAGGCTGAAGATGCTGGACGACTTGAGAGGCCACAGGAAAGACACAGTGCAACCACATCCCCTCCTCCTTCTCCTTAGCTGCCCTCCTTCCTCCTCCTCCTCCTCACCACCACCACGCACTGCAAAACCAAACATCTAACCCCCACCCCCTAAACCCACCACCCTATGAAAAAAAAAGCTTCTAATTACTTCAAACCTATCGCCACCATCACGTATAAAGTTGGATTCTAATTTCCACGTGTCACAACGTCCATATCCTCTTCCAATCTTTATCTGGACATTGGGGATCCCTTCCGGAGGGCAACCCTATCACGCTGCATCGCTGGACAAAAAGATTTCTTGGCGGGGCCGCCCCCGTCCGCCTTTGTCTGCGAGATGATATCCAGAACTTCCCTCGCTGTTTTATCTCAAAAAATTCCACTGCTACCAATCACCAGGGGGGCAGGTGACGCGTGCGGCGGGGATGATACGCGCTATGGCCGTGTCCACGGGGCCAGTCCAGGGACGTGGATACTGCTCCTCCGTCTCTGGTGCCCAGCGCCAGGTCTGAGGACAGTCAGATATATGTAAGGATGACTGCCGCGTATCTGTGATCAGAGAGAGAATGAAAATAAAAAGGAAAAACACAGATTTCCTCAACGTTGGAAAGATGTCGTGTGTTGGTAGACCTTTACAACATGGACCGAGTCACCACAATCAACAAACATCAGAGCCAGGTAAGATATGAGGATACGAGAGGAAACCTGTAGAAAAAAAAGGAAAAAAATATCTTAAAAAAAAAAAGAATGTACGCAACAGAGTTTGTGCTGAAATGGACTATAGATTCGAAGGGAAGTTCAAGAATACAGCAAAATACATTACACAAGACGAGGGCAGAACACATTAAACACTCCATTGATTATGTACTAACCTGAGAGGACATACATCGAAATACAGTAGCCAAAATGTCTTATACAACAAAATCCACATGTGATTAATGCACTACAATACAATATATACAGCATCAATACACTAGAATACAACATACAGACAGTTGAGAGTATAGTTGAAAATACAGGAATCGCGAAAGGCAATATATATATATATATATATATATATATATATATATATATATATATATATATATATATATATATATATATATATATATATATATATATATATATATATATATATATATATTCCTATGAGTCCACGGGGAAATGAAACACGATAAGTTCCCAAGTACACTTTCGTGTAATAATCACATCATCAGGGGAGACACAAGAAAGAAATATAAGTCCATTGATATAAAACGAAAAGACGTAGCTAAGACGCCATTTGGTAAACATGCGATTGTCCTAGCTACGTCTCTTCGTTGTATATCAACTGACTGTTATATTTCTCTCTTGTGTCTCCCCTGATGATGTGATTATTACACGAAAGTGTGGTGTACATATACAGGAAAATACATACAGTGCTATAACTTGGGGTGGGGCGATTAGGGCGACCATCCCGTGGGTGAAGGCAGTGGCAAGCCACCAGGTGTGCGAGAGGCTGAAAACGACCTTAACAGCATATGGAGCAGGACGGAGGGAGGGAGGGAGGGAGGGAGGGAGGGAGGGAGGGAAGGGGAGGGTGGCAGTCTCGCCCCCAGGTCCATGGTCCAGTCATATGACCAGGTGGCTAGCGGCACCCCACACCTGCTACCCCCACCCCACACCTGCTGCCCCCACCACACCTGCCACCCCCACCCTACACCTGTCACCCCCACCCCACACCTGCTATTCCACCCTAAACGTGCCTCTCCATCACACACCTGCCTCTCCCATCTCACTTCTTCCTCTCCAACCCACACCTGCTACACCACTACCCCAAACCTGTCTCCCTACCCAACACCTGCCTCCCCATCCCACATCTTCCACACCATCCCACACCTTCTAGCCCCTAACCCCAAACCTGCCTCCCATCTCACCTGCCAACACATCCCACACCTGCCTCCAAATCCCACACCTGCTTCCCTTCTCACACCCGTCTCCAAGGCAATACCTTGGAAAACCTACTTTCCGCTGCCAAATCTCAGAATCGCATTCAAGTAACCTAATACGGAAGTACTCAGCAAGTTCGTTCCATGGTTATGTGGCCAAATCTAAGATATGCTTCACCGTGAGCAAAGAAGCACAAAGAACTATTAGAGAAGGTCCAGAGGAGGGCAATAAAGACAGCACCAGAGTCACAGCGAGAGATTTAGAGGCCATAAATTTGACTCCCATGGATGAGAGAAGAGTAAGGGGTGACTTGATTATATCTCAATTTCCTTTTAGACCAAATTCATGATGGCGACAGAGCACAAGTTCTTTGAAGGACGGAACGACGAAACCTCCAAAATCATAACATGAAAAGTAAACACGATGATTATAAAGAAAGATGTACAGAAATATTTTCAAAATGAGAAAGAATTGTGGAAGAAACTACGTAACGAAACTGTAAATATAAACAGCTTTTACAAAAGGGTAAAAAGCCGTATGATAGAAAATGTTCATGAGATTATATATATATATATATATATATATATATATATATATATATATATATATATATATATATATATATATATATATATATATATATATATATATATATATATTCATAAAAGGTTATGAGACGGGGCAACATGTGTGTCAAATTGGCCACATCTAATCCTGCCATACTATACCTCCCAAACAGACCAAATACCTGACACACACCTTCATCCTGCTCTTGTTCCTCATCACCATCTCAGACACCTCACATATGGCCCTACAGAGGTTACACCTGCCCCCACCCCCTCACACACGCCTCACATCTGTTCGCACACCTAACATCTGCCCTATATATACCTCACACTTAACGTACCCTTCTCTCTCTCTCTCTCTTTACTCCGCCACCCACCCACCCACACCCACTCACACACACACACACACACACACACACACACACACACACACACACACACACACACATACTTGACATCCTGTCTTGCCTCGTCCTCATCTGGTTTCCCCTCCCTCCCTCCCCTTTTCTCGTGGCCTCATCTGGTTTCCCTTCCCTCCCTTCCCCTTTCTCGTGGCCTCATCTGGTTTCCCCTCCCTTCCTCCCTTTCTCGTGGCCTCACCTGGTTTACCCTCCCTCCCTCCCCTCCACCATGGCCTCACCTGGTTTCTCCAGCCTTTCTTTCCTCTGACCTGAGCTGATATCCTCAAGCCTAACACACAGCATTATGACTTCGCATGATGTCACCTGACATCCTCCTCACGTCACCTCACTAAAACACTCGTCTGTCTGAGTGTCCTGGTCTTCATTGCATTTTCTGACTTCGAGCAGTTTATCCTGCGTCCCTTAGACTTGTGTGGCGTTTCGTGACTTCCCATATCTTCATCTGTCCTTGCCTGACTCAGTGGCTTTCCATGGCCATTCTCTAGACCCACATCTCTTTGACTAGATTCAAGTGGATTCCTTTCTCTATTTTCGTATGTTTCCGCGTCCACCCAATCCTAGGACAGGGTAGTATTCACTGTTTCTGCTCCCCTCTCCCCCGGCTTTTCCCTCCCCCTCAAAGCCTCACCTGTCTCCCCCCCTATGGCTTCCAATGGCTTCCACCCCTTAGTGACTGTCAGCAGGCGGAGGCTTGGGCTGTTTATTGAGCGACCACTGGGGTCGGCCAGGAGGGGCTGGCCAGTGCAGGAAACAGGTGAACACCAGCCACCTTACCCGAGTACACCACCTGCCCCCACACACTCCCTCCCTTTTCCCCGTGTGGCTACACCCGCCTCGCCCGTTAATACCACACGCTAACACGGCCAAACGCCGTGTCCAAGGCTATCCTCGTACCATGTAAATCCAATCCCAAATCCTTGTAGAACATCATTCTCCAGTTACTACGTAAATCTGCGACGAATTCTCATTGGCTACGGATGGAAAGCCTGTCCCCAAAAAGGGGTTGGTAACAGCGGCTCTGACGTTGGGACAAAGTTTGCTAATTACATTTGCGGGGAACACCGGTCACGCTCAAGAAAATTACCGTGTGAATGTCAAATGGGCGTCCGGATATGGCTAAAAATAGGAATTTATGGCCGGAATTTATTCGCACCTTTTCGCCTGGCGTGCGACACGGGTCGGTACTGGGCCGAGGGGACGCGTTATGGACTATTTTGGAGGCGATTGGATGTTGCTGGTTCTCCTTAGTTAGTCCCGCACGATGGTAGAAGCTCGAAGTAGGGCTTGGACGACCCCCGTCAATGGTGGAGACCACTGCACCGAAGTGGACAGGGGACGACCCCGTCAATTAATGGAGACGACTGTGTCGAAGCGGAAAGGGGGACGACGCCCGTCAATTTATGGAGACGACTATGCTCGAAGTGAACGGGGGACGACCCCGTCACGCATAGAGAAACTGGCCCGGGGTGGTTCCTTTTAAGACCCCCACCTCACGTATAAAGATAAACCACCGGCGTGAACTGGTCACTAAGCGACCCGTGACACATCCAAGACTGCGTCACCAGAACTTGCTTGAGCTAAATGCACTTCAACGATCGCCTCTCTGCCCTTACCCGCTAGAGAAGTTAGATAGGAACCTCGATCCATCAAAAGTATTTATGAATCACGTTGAATATCATGATGGCAATGTGGAGGTGTGTGTGTCTGTGTGTGTGTGTGTGTGTGTGTGTGTGTGTGTGTGTGTGTGTGTGTGTGTGTGTGTGTGTGCACTTGGAGTTGACTGATGTTATTCCCCGTTCGCTTAGAGCTGATGGGTGCTGTCCTCTCTTCGACTTGGCAATATCAAAAGAACTTTCGCAGTCCTTGAAATTTCTTTTACCCCCCCACCCTCTGTGGCGTAGCATTTAGCGCTCAGCCCACAGTCAACCCAGTTGTTCATACACCCTTACGGGTGCAGCAACACAAGCGTCACCCTAGGCCGAGACCATCAAACATACAAGAGGGTGAAAGGCGTGCACGGGATAGAGTGAAGTGGATCGATGTGGTATACAGGGGGGCAACGTGCTTCCAGTGGACTGAGCCAGGGCATATGAAGCAGCCAGGGTAAACCATGGAAATGTCTGTGGGGCCTGGTGGTGGATAGGGAGCTGTGGTATCAGTGCACTACACATGACGGCCAGAGAACACATGTCAGCCAATGAGGCCTCTTCTCCTCGTCGGTTCCCAGCACTCCCTCGCTAACGCGGGAAACAGCCAACGAGTATGAAAGGAAAAGTAAGAATAGCTAAATTGGAACGTATCTGAGTCCTCAACACTTCTTTCATGATGTATTTTACAATGAGACCTTGACAGGCAGGTGTTGTTGCTACGTTCGTCAACACGAAATGTATCGGTCCACTGTGTGTGTGTGTGTGTGTGTGTGTGTGTGTGTGTGTGTGTGTGTGTGTGTGTACCCACGCGTAACGTCACAAACATTGTGTGCGTGTTCAACGTAATAAATAACGGATAATGGTCAGCGGTGAAGCCGGTGTCCTTGAGCGGTGCTACAGACACGCCATTATGTCGGTGCTGCTGCTGCCCCTGTGGCAAGGGACACCCAGTGGCTGGGGGTTCTGTATCCCCCGTGGCAAAGACTAGATGGTGTTCGGGGTTCCCCTGTGGGCTGTCTTACCCGCGACGTAACACCTCCGATAATTCTGTGGTGACATCGTCTGGATAGGAACCTCAGTGAGGTTCCTGTGGCAGGATCCTCGAGACGATATCCCTGTGGCAGTCACTCTGGCGATGTCCCTGAGTAGCGGGGCCCCATTTCGAGAGCCTTCGTAGGAGCTTGGTCCCAGTTCGGGGTGCTGGGGAGAAGAAGCGTCTCCGGAACCTTCGTCAGGAGCGGCATATGGAAGGTGAATGTGCCTCTGGTGTTCCCTGGGGGCGCCTATAGACGCACCGTCTGGCGTACAGGCCAATGAAGAACGCTATCATCCTCCCTCCACTCCACTCCACCGACCGCTCCCCTCTTCTCCACCCACACCTCCCCCTCCTGCCACCACAAACACTCTCCTTCTCTTCCCTCTTCCTACCACCACTTCCTACCACAACAACAACCCCATTCCCCCTCCCACCTACCACTACACCCCACTCCAACCCTCCGACCACCACAACACCCCTCCACCCACCACCACACCCCACCCATCCCTCCGCCCACCAGCACGACACCCCCCTCGTCCACCAGGCCACACTAAGCATCACTTCCTCCGGGTTGACAGGAAACCAAGTGGAAAAGAAACCCTGCACGTGTTAATATCCTCTTCCAGCGACCCACTCTGACCCATGCAGTACCCTGACACACACACACACACACACACACACACACACACACACACACACACACACACACACACACACACCACGCTCGCACACTTGCATGTGTTCGCATTTCCTGTCGATCCCCAAATGAGTCCCGCTATAGCGGCCATCGTCCAGGAACCCCGTCGATCACAGCCTCGCACGGTGAGGGTGTCTGGCCAGCGGTGGATATCACCTCACCGTCAAGAGACGCTGTTCAGGTACGAGTCCTCAGGATCACGGCATCGTGCTGATGACCAACGCGTCACGTGGTGGCTGACGGTAACACGCGGCACGCGCCTTGCACCTGATGTTCTCGCTTCCGCCACGCCCGCCCGGCCCCCGCGCCTCCATCCTCCACAGTTCCTCCCTGCCTGGTCTGTTTCCCTACCCCCTGTGTTTGCCAGCCCTCTACCCGCCCTGCTCACGCATCTCAACTTCCTCTATGTCAGGTCAATGACCGCACATCATCCACACAAGAATTACATCGTAATTACCCCTCGAGAATGACTGCCAGATCGAATGGGGGTCCTCGGGCAGCAGGAGGTATCAACAGAAACAAAGAGCCACCGTCAAACATGGGGATCAGAGAAGGGGGCCAAGTGAGGATATTCCCACAAAGGCTCAGTCCTCTGTTCTTAGCGCTACTTTGCTGACGCGGGAAATGGTGAATCTATATGAAATAAACACACACACACACACACACACACACACACACACACACACACACACACACACACACACAAACACACACACACACATATATATATATATATATATATATATATATATATATATATATATATATATATATATATATATATATATATACATACATCAGTGGTGAGCCAAGCCTGACACCCGCCTCCACTAGTCAGTGCTGCGAGGCCCGCGACCAGCGAGGCGAGAGGGATGATGGTGGGGAGCGGAGGGAAGGGAAGGAAAGGTCTGCCTGCTGACCTTTCCTGACGGCGGGTGGCGAGGTTACCCTCCCGTGGCTCTGCCTTCACCCCACCTGCTCCTGGCTGTCTGTCCTGTCATCACCTACCACTGCTGCTTCTGCTGCTGCTGCTGGTGCTGATGTCGTCTTCACCTGCTGCTGTCCCAGCCTCACCTGCTGTTGTCCTGGTTTCAAAAGAGGAGAGGTTGGGGTGAGGGGAGACTGGGATTAGGGAAAGCCAGGGGGAAAGAAGACTGGGGTGCAGGAAGGCCGGGATGAGGGAAGACTAGGGTGAGGTAAAGATGAGGTGAAGGAGGAGGCGCTGAGGTAAGTAAGAACTGGGGTGAGGGAAGGCAAGAGTGAGGGGAAAGGAAGCTTGGGAAGAGGAGGACGGGGAGTGAGGGGAGAAAGGAATCTTGGGAAGGGGAGGGATGGGGGTGAGGGGAAAGGAAGCTTGGCAAGGGGAGGGTGGGACGAGGGGAGCGAGCCAGACAACAGAGGGGAAGTGAAGGATTCGCCCACAACGGTTAGGTTTCCTGCAGATTATCCAGGTTTTTGCAGAGCGACCCTGGGTGTGTGGGTCCCCCCAGCTGGAGGGGAGAGGACCACGGGGCTGGAGAGGTGAGGATACATGGGGCTAGGGAGGGGAGAGGACTAGGGGCTGGGAGGAGAGACGGAGAACCATACAAGGGGGAGGTCTAAGAGTGGGGGTCGTATGGCCTCCCTTCCTCCATACTCACAATCGTCATAACGTACGACGAACGTAACTCATCTTTTGAGGAACATGAGGAATCATGAGGAGAGGTGCCCTCATACCTCGTGTCATGAGCTGAGGATAACTAGGTCACCGAACACCTCTTAGGTCAACAACCATTGCGACACTTCACGACTGTCGTGACAGTGAGCTGCGACAACTCTATATACCATCGACGTGGTAACACAAGAGGCAGACAGGAAGTAAGTACGGTCCGTGATGTGTACGTTGCCATGGGACGTAAACATGCGTCAGGTGAGGAGGATGAGAGGGTGTGAGAGTACATGAGACGACGACACTGGCCGCCACTCACGCAGAACCTTATGTAAGATGATCTTACTCCCATTCACAGTGGAATATACTGGCCTCACTTTCCTTGTACATGCCCCAGTCCCTACACCTGCCTCCCGTCCCTACTACACCTGCCCCCGTCCCTACTACACCTGCCCCCGTCCCTACACCTGCCCCCGTCCCTACACCTGCCCCCGTCCCTACAACTGCCCCCGTCATCACAACTGCCCTCAACTCCCTGTACATGCACCTGCCCTGAACCCCCTTAGTTTGCCCTTATACCTTCCACATTCTTACATCTGTCCCCGTTCCTACACCCGTCCCTGCCCCTACACTTGCCCTCAACCACCTACACCTGTCGCTGCCCCTATACCTACCTTCAACTCCCCTACACCTGTCCCTGCCACTACACTTGCCTTCACACCCTTACCCTTGTCTCTATCCCTATGCCTGCTCTCAAACCCCCTATACCTTTCTCCCTCCCTACACCTGCCCCCACCACTATCCCTGCCCTCAAGCCCTTCACCTGCCCCCGACCGCCCCATGTACTGGACGTCTGTGGGCGAGTGGTCATGGGCTGGGCCGGTCCACGACAACCCATGACAGGGAGAGAGTCTGGGGCCAAGATCACGCCGGCCGCCCACACAAACAACAGCATTTACCTTGCTCGGCTGCCGTACCCATGTCGGTAGTGTCATGTGACACCTTGTGACACGGCTACCGATCCAGGAATGAATACTGCAGCTGAAATCCCTTGGGGTAAATATTGCATGGCTATGTGGCCTTCCTCGCATCTGTGTGATGAATATGGCATGGTTATGTGACCGCATTATGGCCATCTCACCTACCTCACTAACCATGTGATGACGATAGCATGGCTATGGGATCTTCTTGACATACACATGATGATAAGTGCACTGCTATGTGACCTTACTGACATCCATGTGATGACAATGGCATGGTTAGGTTATTTGTTGTTTCTGAACGAATCGTGAAGGGGGTGATTTCCCGGTCCACTAAGGATCTAAACGACTGTTGTGTTACCAGATAATTGGTGGTTGCGACGGTAGACAAGGCTCCTGCCAGCAGCAGGGCAGATGATGCAGCCACCTCTGCCCACTGTCACTAACCAACCTATGGCTAGAGAGAGAGAGAGAGAGAGAGAGAGAGAGAGAGAGAGAGAGAGAGAGAGAGAGAGAGAGAGAAGAGAAGAGAAGAGAAGAGAAGAGAAGAGTAGAGTAGAGTAGAGTAGAGCAGAGTAGACTAGACATACAGACAATAAGGTAGGGAGGAAGACAACACATGTGACATCAGAATTAAGAGGGCCGAGTTACGGGGAAGAACTAGAGGCCCTAAATTTGTCAACCATGGAAGAGAGAAGAGAGATGGGTGACCTAATCACAACCTATAAGTTCTGACAAAACCCTCTTGATGAAAAAGACAATGAACAGTTCTTTAAAAGATGCAAAGACAGGACAACCTGAAGCCATAATTTGAAATCAAACAAAGAAACGTTTTGGAAACGATGTAAAAAAGTATCTTTTCATATTATGAAGGTAGTAAATAAAGAGAATAAATTGAATTATGAGATAGTGAATATGGACAGCTTATGGTAGCTTAGAATGTTGTATGAGAAAAAAAAAAGAAAGTTCAAGTGATGGGCCCCCACGAGCGTAGAACTCCCTCCTCGTCCAGTACAAATAGGTATTTACACACACACCTTGATGGTACAGTAAGGCAGGGATCTCTTGTGTTGCAGGACGTGCTATTGATGTTTTGCAGGGCGCTGGGACCACTGGCATCCTACAGGATGTTCTGCAAGGCGCTGGGACCATTGGCGTCCCACAGGATGCTGAGACCACTGGAGCCTTACAGGATGTTGTGCGGGGTGCTGAGACCACTGGCGTCCTACAGGATGTTGTGCAGGGTGCTGAGACCACTGGCATCCGACGGGGACTAAGGACCTGTAACCGCGAGGCGTCCTGCCAGCCCTAGGGAGGCACTGACTTCCGTCGGCCGGGAACCATCAGTGCGACACATCTCAGGTCCCTGGAGGTGGCAGTTGGTGGGGGCAGAGATGCTTGGGGTGCCAGGCTGGTGGATGGGTGGAGGGGTATGTGGTAGGCACAGGACGGGGCGTTGGAGGGAGGAAGCTGCGGCCGGTGACGGAAGACGTGTGTGTGAGGCAGGGGGAGGAGGAATACCTCTCCAACGTCTCCCTCCGTCTCTCGTCCACAGTGAAATACGATACAACGAAATATTCACAGTGTGGCTAGAAACATATCGACAGGGTCTAACGTGAAGTATGACCTGCGTGTAGTTCAAACGTCCAATGTGTATACATCTGCAAGATATATCTGTAGGTTTAAGATCGAACAAACAATACGTAAAGTCAGGTATGACACATGTACTAAGGCATCCATCGAAACGTTACGGTTAGCAAAGACGCAATTCTGTACGAGGTCCAGGAACCACCGAGTATGTCTGTATCCTCTGCGGGAATACAGAAAGGCAAAGACCACTTCGTTGAACCGTTACGTAGTCGTGATGGTATGCCAGTATATCTGCTGGCTTAAAATATATCTAAGGGTTGAACCTGAAGAGTGACTGCAAGATTTAACTTGGGACCGTCACCGCCACCATATCATCCATCGTCACTGCTCCCGTCACAATCATCGTCACCATATTAGCCAGCGTCACTACGCCCATCACTATCATCACTGTGGGCACCACTATCATTACAACCTCGTCTAACATCACCACAACAGCAGTCAACAGCAGGAGCCTCGACAAGAACAACAACAGCATGAATGGAACCAGCAGGCAGTAGGAAGTGTGCCAGGGTGGCACCAGCAGGAGCCGGTGGGGTGGAGAGCAGGAGGTGTGCCAGAACGGCACCAGCAGGAGCTACAGGGAGGAGGAGGAGGGCAGCAGGAGGGGTGTCAGTGTCATGATGACTCTAAGTGCCGCCCACCACAGGAGACCTAACCACCGGCGTGTGTCACCTCCCCCCAACCATGGTACCATCCCTGCCCCCTCCAGCCCTCCAGACCCTCCACCACCTGGTAGTGCCAAGCTGCCGCAGCCCTCCTCCCCACTCCCCCCTTCTCCCTTGCACCACCACACTTCCCCGTGGGTCGGTCCACACCAGGGCCGGATGTGGCGCCGGCCACAAGGATGCTGTCGGGGGGTGACGCTGGCCGCCTCCCTCCAGCACCGCCGCCAGCACGTGCCTCCCCTGCCCTGCCACACTCACTTACTGGCATTGTATAGCCCTCCCCTCCCCCACCACACTCATCTACTGACACTATACAGCCCTACCCTTCCCCACCACGCTCACCTACTGACACTATACAGCCCTACCTCTCCTACCAAACTCACCTGCTAGCACTATACAGCACTCCCCTCCCCCACCACACTCACCTACTGACACTATACAGCCCTACCTCCCCCACCACACTCACCTGCTAGCACTATACAGCACTCCCCTCCCCCACCACACTCACCTACTGCCACTGTACAGCCCCATCTCCCCTACCACACACTCCCACCACCTTAGACCATGTAATCAACAGCATCTGTATAAAAAGCTGTTATCAGCAGCATCCTATTGCTTAGGAAGAGCTCTGGTGTGTGATCAGTCAAATAAGATACCAGCTTCACTTGATCGAGACTGAACCAACGAGTCATAAGTTCCAACAAAGACATCCAATTTCTCGTTTTGTCGAAAAGTCTTCAAATAATGCGGAGAGCCTCGACAGGTCCATGAACAATGGGGCTATCATGCGTTCGCCAATAATGGGGATAACTCGACCAGTTCACCAATAATGGGGCTGACGTAATGGGTTCACGAATAATTCAGTTTACATGATGGGGTCACGGATAATGGGGGTTATGATGGGTCCGTGTCTGGTCCTCAGGGGCTGCGTACAGGCCACAGGGGCAGAGAGACCCAAGGCTCTGACTGCTAGCAACGTGCGGCCCTAAATAGCAACCCATCAATCACGTTGGTGATAGATAACATGGTCTTTACTTGATCATCCCGACAGATAAGACTGTTGCAGTTGTGATAATGACAACATGATAGGAAGGGCGATCAGCAGGACTCGTGTTGTGATAACAGGTAGAGCCCCCTAGCAGGAGTGATGACGGTATGATCAAGAGGTAGGATCCGTGGTGGTCGTAATGACGGTATATGATAACAGGCTGGACCCGGTAATGATACTGTGATAACACGTAGGGGACCAACGGTTATGGTCGTGATTCCGTGATAACAAACAGGACGGACCCGTGGGTGTGACGATGCCACCCTGCTCATCACAGCACACAGAGAGGCGTCGCTGGAGACGCTGGGGAGACGTGGGTACTCAGGATAGAGACGTGAAAGGAGAAGAAGGAAGATTAAACCTGTGGGAGATACAGACGATTACATGGCAAGGTATACACAGAGAGAGAGGGAGAGAGACATGGAAAATGAGCTCCTTCCTTAGTAATACGTGATGAGGAAGACAGATAAATGTATGAGGGAAATGAGGAGTAAGATCTGGAGGAAATGGGACGGAAGAGATCATCTTTATCTCAGAGGAAGACGGAGAACTGGAGGGCATCAATGACGTAGAGGCAAGTGGGACGAAGGAAAGTGTGGTGGGTGAAGGAGTTGCAGGGAGGTGGGGAAGGGGAGTTGGAAGGGGGGTGGGGGAAACAGCAGCTGTGGGGCACGTGGCCCAACCACCCACTTCCTGGGTCTGCCCCACCAGGCCCGCGGGGGATACTATCCCCACCACCACCACCACCACTGCCAACAGCAAACCTACGTCATCACCACCACCACCACCACCACCACCACCATACCAACATGACCATCACACCTGCATCACCACACAGCCACACCGAACCACCATCAGAACCACAAGAAAGTCCCTCCAGGTCTCCAGAGTCCTCCGTCCCTTCTAACACCTCCCATCACCACTTTCTCAGCAATGATCCCTTCCCCCCACCACTCTGACAGGTCTCTAGAGCCCCCCCCCCCCCTCTCAGGTCCTGGTATCTAGATCTCCAAGGAGACATGATCCCAGGAAACAGAACGTAGCCAAGCATCAGGACTCCTAACACCCGGCCCCTTAGAATCAGGCTTTCCACACCTGGCCCCCCTCAAGAATCAGGCTTTCCACACCTGGCCCCCCTCAAGAATCAGGCTTTCCACGCCTGGGCCTCCTAGAATCAGGCTTTCCACACCTGGTCTCATCAAGAATCAGGCTTTCCACACTTAGGCCTCCTAGAATAGGCTTTCCACATCTGGCCCCCTCTAGAATCAGGTCTTCCACACCTGGCCCCCTCTAGAATCAGGCTTTCCACACCTGGCCCCCTCTAGAATCAGACTTTCTACACCTGGTCCTCATTGCTTAATGCTTCACAACACAAGGCTCCCCCTAAAACCACTTTCTCCACCATCAGACCCTCGTAGATCCACGCTTTCCAGCACTGGGTCTCCTCCCTTCCATCACTACACCTTATCGGCGGTCCCTCCGGCACCAGCTCCCATCACCAGGCAACAGCAGATCCCCGGAATGAAAACAAGATATTGATGAAGAGGTCGTGTGCACTTCATGAGAGAGAGAGAGAGAGAGAGAGAGAGAGAGAGAGAGAGAGAGAGAGAGAGAGAGAGAGAGAGAATCAACAAAGACAGACCATTTCACAGACCCCATATATCCTTAAAGGACAGACAAAACTAAAATCATACCGAATACCTTTGCCACTTGAACATTCAGACCTGTCGGCTTTCCTCAGACTGACTTAGATATAGCGACATACTTAGTTTAGATCAGTGAGGTGAGGTTCGTAAAACCTTTAGATTCAAGTACATTTGATGGCAGAGTATGAGGTTGTTATAGTAGGCTTTACCCTATAAGAATCTGCTTCCCTCTGTACCGAGTTACGAAAGAACTGGTGTGTGCAACATCGACTTGTGATGTTTGACCTCCTTCTCTTTGGTGTGGGACAAGATGAAGTGCAACACGGCCTGTCAGCAATCTTTCAGGGCCTTCACAGTCACCACTGTGTATAAGGGAAGTTACGTACATCAGGTCTGTGGTAAGTGGTGCACATCTTCCACTGCCAGATTGGCTTTATTTATTGATGGAGGCGCTCCTGTCTAACCGCATCGCTAGACAAACACGGTCGCATCGGCATCTCATGTTTGTACAGGTAAGAGGAGGGACGAACCTCGGCGAATGTTGCGCCGGCCAGCGAGTGGAGGAATTAGTGAGTGTGTGGCGGCCTCCCTCCCTCTCCCTCTCTCTCTGTCACCTGGCCACCGCCACTGTCGTCGCTACGCGTCGGCTCTACCTATATTCTGGAAACTGTGTCAGCAGACGACGCTGAACGCCTGCCGCCACACTCACCCTTACGGCGGGCTCACCCACGGATCGCTGCTGGCCCGCCTTGGCTACCTGGGCCCCCAGACATTTCAATTGATCGCCTCTATACACCGGCTCTCTGAGGTCTAATATCGTGCGTCTTACTATCATGCGCGAGGCACCCGTCCGGGGGCTGTATATAGGAGGAAACAACAAGGATAGAAATGGTTTGCGCTAAAGCGCTTTGGGTACGCAGGCGGGCCTCCCGCTGGTCTCAGGAGATGTACGGTTTCTCGTTCTCGAATGAACGTCTCCTTGGAGTGATCGCGTCAAGGTGACGAGGTGATGAGCTGGGGCAACAGGCATACAAGGCCGTCCCCACCACGACCAACCTCGCCATTGTCTTCAAAGTCTTGGTTACGTCCAGAACAGAAACACCGGCAAAAAATGAATTAATCTCTCACACATCCGGCGTCCTAGAACGAGAATGAGAAGGAAAAAAAAAAAAAACTGGCCCAAAAAAATAAATGGAAAGTCCAGGGGAAGCGTTTGCGTAAATGTAGTCAGAGACTTGGGGACGGGAGCTGATGTATATATCATACCTGTGCGTGATGAGATGCGCAACCGGGAGCCTTCAGCCAAGACGGACTGTCAGTATAGCAAGCAACGCAATGACGTTACAGGGGCGAGGACAACGGAGGCCGTGTGACTTGAGGAGGCCCTTACCCGTAAGGTCACTAAGGCTACTAGTTGACTTGTTCTGCCGACATTACGTGGCGCAGTTAGAGACACAGTCAAGGTCACACTTAGGGAGTGTCAGGGGTCCCACAGCCAGGGATCAACATCACGGATCCACCCAGTTTGTATCACTGTTGATGGACTGGTAGTGCCACACTCCTCTCGAAGTCCCTCTCGCTCAGAAGTCCATCATTTCCCTGCTCCTGCTTGGAGTACGGCCTCGACTTTGCAAGAGTCCCATAAAAGGGGTCCTTCGCTTTATATATATATATATATATATATATATATATATATATATATATATATATATATATATATATATATATATATATATATATATATATATATATATATATATATATTTATATATATGGATACACGGATCAAATGGAAAACCACACGACGTAATGAAGGTATATGCTGATGCATCATGGTGGCCTCCTGTTCAGGAGAGAAGAGGTACACCTGGCTTTTACAGGTGTTACAAACAGGTGGGGGTAAACAGCTGCCCTCACACTCTTTTTTCCATCAATACTTATTTCTAAGATCTTGCAGTAATATTACTGACTACTTTTCGTGGTAATGATACTGACCACTGTTAAAAAAATAAATAATGACCCCCCTTCTTTTTTTTTCCTTATTTCACTCATTAGATGTATATGATAAAAGATGATGGTATCTATTTAACATATCTCTTCCAATATGTACGGGAAGAACTTTCGGTACATCTGTCCCGGGTTTGTGATTGTATCGTGGAGCGTTCCGCAAACTCTTGTTTTTCATACGTGGGGAAAGGAGGAAAAGCGCAGAAAAAAAATTCTTAGAAAAACCGTATCGAAAGTGTAATTAAGTTGGCTGATAAGCGCAACACAAAGACAACACACTCAGGGCCAAATATAAACTAACTTCCCGCCAGAATTGAAAACTGTTCCGCAGGGCTGGTGTCCACGGCCATTTCAGCACCATGAAATCTATCATTTACGAGGATGTAATAGGCAAGTGATGGTATCTACACTGGGTATCATCAAAGAAAATGTAGATATGTCGTACTTCAACTTCTAAATCAGGTCTCACATGACGTACGCCGTGTGAGGAGATTGTCGCCGATGTGTTCGGACAGCACGGGCGAGTAGCAGGTGGTGTGTTAACTGACGTCAGGTGGCGCGTGTTTCGCACCACAACTGGAGTGTGTTCTCCCTACCCACCCACCCAACGCCCGAGGGCCCCACCACTCACTGATACTACCCACTCTTCTCCGCCTGCCGCCCGCTGCCCGCCCGAGGCCCACCACCCACCACCACCACCACTCACATCCACCCCCCTCCCCCTACGCCCGAGGCCTACCACTCACTCACACACCCATGTCCGAGGCCCGCCACCCACTCAGATCCTTATATTAAAGGCTCGATCACCCACTGGCACCCCAAATGCCAGGTCCACCACCCAATGACACCATTTCACACACACACACACACACACACACACACACACACACACACACACACACACACACACACACAAATGTTGCTAGCTCCATATACCTCCCTCCTCCGCCATCCACTAGCTAGTCAGCCTCTTAGATTCGTCTACCGCAGTCTAGACTAAGGCAGGACCACCGTGGCTCGGACTTTACGCAGATACAAAGGAATACAAAGTAACACAAACGGCAAACAGACCAACGAGCTCTTAACGAGGCTGCTTTTGTTAGCGGATGTGATCAGGAACGAATAAACTAGCGTGGTAAGGGTGGAAAGACATGAAGATGATTCGAATAAGAAAAAACCATTAAAACTCTTCCTATGACTAAGGAGGCGCAGATGATGATGACTTTGATTCTACCAAAGCTTTCGTCTTCGTTAACCATAACATCATCATCATCGACACCTCCATCAACCCTGGGCTGCGGAGGAGTCTTATGCTCTGGCATTGCTGGTTCCTCTAGAGAGCCGTCGTCAGTCTGTACTCTTCCAAAAGATCGAAACCCTCCATCTTCCAGCCCTTCGCCCGTGGTGTTCCGCAAGGCACTAACATGGGACCCTTGTGTTTCCACGTCCCTATGAACGTTACCCTAGCGGACACACAGACGATTCTACCACTCGTATCAGTCCTGGTAACAGTCCTACCGTCTACGAAGACCCCTCCAGAACACCCATGAAAGCTTCCAGAACTGGAACGCCGTCAACCTAGTCTCCATCAACTACGACAAGACCATAGTCATGCACGTCTGCCTGGTTTCCATTTATGTCCTACTTCTCTACTATCCCCCTGCGCCTCACCAGGTTCTTTAGTCCATCAAGCTTTTCAACCTCACCCTGATTCTTTAGTCCATCAAGCTTTTCAACCTCACCCTGAACAAGAAACTAAGCTGGATGGAAAACGTCAGTATCGTCATCAAAGCTTCCAGCTATCGTCTTTACGTTCTCTGTGTCAACTCGGGACGGACTCGCTTAATTTGAGCCCAAGAGCATTCATACAACATTCATTCTTCACAAAATCACCCAAGTCTCCTCCGCCTGCCCTTCCTCCTTATCCACCACACAAGAGGTACTACAAGCAAAGGTGAGGGAAAAGGCATGCAGAATCATCCTCGGCCCTTCTTATACCACTTTTCTATACACTGACTCTCCAAACTCTCTTTATCCATCACCAGAACCTCATTCGAAAGTGTGGAAAGGACCTGCTGCATCTCACTCGCCACCATCACTTCCTACCAACTGAGATCCCTCGTCCTCATGTTGCTGTTTGGCACCAAAATGCACCGAGCTTACATAAGCTCATTCACACCGCTACAAGCACAGCCCTGTCCCAACTACTGTAAACATCAACAACAGTTAGTGTTTGTATAGAGAATGTCTGTTGGAAGCATTGCCGCCACCCTCTACAGCCCCAGTTTATGTTATATGTACTTTATTTGTACATTTTCAAATCATTAATTGCTATTCTATTGTACATATACGCAAAGAAAAAACAAATAACCTGTGCATTTGATGAACATTTCCAATTCATTAGAAGGACAAGGACGAACGCCTGGTAGGTGGAGACAAAGAGGCGTGAAGGGGAAGGCACGGGAGGCAAGACGTGCCTGCCTGGCGAGGCAGGAGGAGGCACCACAGCCAGCGTGACACCCTCCCTCCCTCATCGCCGCCGCCGTCGCCAGCCGCTCCTGCCAGCTCCCGGGTGATGACTGCAGGAAGCCAGAGCCTGCCCTCAGCCGCCCACCCACCCATCCATCCACCCACCTACCACCGCCACCTTGCCTGCCTCCCGCCCCTCCCAAGATACCTGATCTGTTTACGTCGACAACCCAACTCCCTCATCTCTTACCTTCTCTCTCTCTCTCTCTCTCTCTCTCTCTCTCTCTCTCTCTCTCTCTCTCTTTCTCTCTCTCTCTCTCTCTCTCTCTCTCTCTCTCTCTCTCTCTCTCTCTCTCTCTCTCTCTCTCTCTCTCTCTCTCTCTCTCTTTCTCTCTCTCTCTCTCTCTCTCTCTCTCTCTCTCTCTCTCCATCCAGGTGTCACCGGGCTCCATTTCCCCACTAGTGGAAGTAGCGCAGCCTTGAGCTGCAAGACCCTTTAGAAAGGTCCTGGGGAATACCAGGACTCTTTCATAAAAAATGGTCCTAGGGTCATTATGAATGTAGATAAATATAACGCACACAAGGGAATGATAACGTTAAAGAATGGCCACTAGGGCTGAGTGACCCCAGTTGACCCGCCAGATGACGCAACAGCGGGAGGCTAATGGGTCACTGGGTCAATGGGCAGTTAAGTCTCGTCAGCTTCCTGTTTGGACGCGACTGGTAATGATAATTGGCGGGGCTTTGTGTCTCACAGACAGCCAGTTAAGGATGGGGTCAATGTACAGTTGTCCTTACGGTACCGAACGTACCGTCACCCTTACGACGGCGAACGCATCGTCGTCCTCGTAAACTGGGAGGTACGGAGGGAATGGTTCGGTCTTCACAATGATTCCCGGAGGACTGACGGGAACGGTGGATGTCGCTACGACGACTTACGTCGCGTGGTCTTTGTAGAAGGGGTCCGTGTAGAGGCGAAGGCCCTCTGCAGGACTCTGTCGTTAAGTCTAACGAGGAGCAGACAAGTGGACGAAATGTCTCCTCGTACGGCACCTGCCTTACTTCGTCCCCGGGGAAAGCAATGGTATTCTAAGGCGATTGGGAGACCCAGGAGAACGCCCGGGGGATGGCTGGCCAGCATCTCCAGAAACGTGAGCACTTCTGCCATACGTGCTGATGCTCCGTCAGGAGGGAGGAGGGGACGCCTACTCCTTCTGTAGCCTTCTGTTGCGGTGCGACTGTGGCACAGAAGTTTACACTGTCAGTGCAAAGAAGATTTCTAAGTCCCTCATTTTCCTCTCTGTGTTTTGGTACGAGTGTTTTTTTTTCTTAACACGACCCTTGACCTGCTGGCCGTGTGACCCATAGGCAAGTCAGGTCAGCGGCGGAGGTCATAGCCACTGACGGGCCTTCTCGCTGACCTTTCTCTGGGTCAAGTGGTGATGATGTGGACTCCCAACAGCGCTGTTACAGAAGGTTCATATCTTGATGACGTTAATTGATAATCTACTGAATCTGTCTATCATGTCTATCAGCGTAATTACTTCCACACCTGCTCTACACATCTGTCCACCAGCATCACCACCACACCTGCTCTACACATCTGTCCACCAGCATCACTACCACACCTGCTCTACACATCTGTCCACCAGCATCACTACCACACCTGCTCTACACATCTGTCCACCAGCATCATCACCACACCCTATATACACCCACCTCCCTGTGCATATCACCATCAATGACTTTTGATGAAGTGAATTAATGAAGAAAGGATCAGACACGAAAGGAGACAATCACTGGACTTCCAAAACCTACAAGAACACTTATCTGTCACTATTCCCCTTCTTGTACTGTATCGTGCAGAATGTAATCTCTGTACTGAGTACATGGGGACTTCAGCCCACTACTGTAACCCACCTAATACCCACATAATACTTGAAAATGATTAATTCTACTTCAGTTGGTCTAGTGCCTCGTCATATCTCGTCCACGTCATAGCTTGTGGGGTAGCAATGACGGATAAGTAAGTGAACTAACGAACTAGCTATGTCAAACTTACTACCTAGCCTTGTCCTCTCTTGCTACTCTGCAGGGGAAGACGCATAAACTCGCTCCACGGATCACAAATCAAGAGTTACATACACATGGCTGGCTCTACACAGCGTATCAACAGAGATGCATTACTGTTGCAGTCCATCCTATATCAGACCAGGCTACAAATACTCATAGGAGTCTGTGCCTCCTACTCATACTAAGGCGTTTGGTACGAAAGAGACAAGGCGTAAACACACTGCCAGTGGGATTACTCTCACACCCATACGACCCACTTGACTATCTCATCCTGTGTTACAAGAAATGTGTGAGCATTCCATCGACATTGATGCTCCACGTCAGACACTTTGCCTTACGTAGATGACACGTTGCCTCCTCCCGCGAGTCTTGCCAGACGACAACCACCTGACACACTTTATAAGACAGGTTTTCCACTTCATCCAAAATTTGCAAATACTTGTTCCCTTGTCTCTTCTCTTTCCCTTTCAACTTCTTCCAAAATTTGCAAATACTTTCCCTTGTCTCTTCTCTTTCCCTTTCATAATCCTCTATTTCAACTAAGGCCCGGCCTTGAAGTGGGCTTTCGTCCGTGTGACCGGAGCCTCCAACGTAAAGAAAGAAAAAAAGTTAACTTATGAAATCCTTGCCCCGCGTTCCCTGGGAACAGTTGGGAAATCATGTAACTTTGTTGTACGATCCAGCAGCTACGACTGAGGTCCAGCCAGACACCAGACCCATTCTGTGTACTCTCCATCCTCTTTGGCTCCGCCACCGCCCACAGGACGAGCAGGAGTGGACGATAAATCTCACCCAATATTGGGGTCAAAATCAAGGTCGACGCCATATTTGCACAAGGGACACAATCGAACGTTTCATACAACTGATGAAGGTTTTGTGTCTGCGCATGACCCCATGAGCGCCAGTGCATGACCCTTATGTGCCTGTGCATAACCTTCTGTGCCTGTGCATGACCCTTCTGTGCCTGTGCATGACCCCTTGTATTCCTGCGCATGACATCTGATTGCTTGCGCGTGACACTCCATATCAACCTGACTATATTTCTGTGTTACTGCATATCTTGGTGCAAGTATGCGCGCGCGAATCCTTCAGTATCTTTAGGTGTATGCAAGTACATGTCTAGATATGTATGTATGTTTGTGTGTGGGGGGGGTAAGGTATATATGTGTGTGTGTGTGTGTGTGTGTGTGTGTGTGTGTGTGTGTGTGTAGGTGTGTGTAGGTGTGTGTGTGTGTGTGTGTGTGTGTGTGTGTGTGTGTGTGTGTGTGTGTATGTGTGTGTGTGTGTGTATAGGTGTGTGTGTGTGTGTGTGTGTGTGTGTGTGTGTGTGTGTGTGTGTGTGTGTGTGTGTAGGTGTCTGTGTGTGTGTGTGTGTGTGTGTGTGTGTGTGTGTGTGTGTGTGTGTGTGTGTGTGTGTGTGTGTGTGTGTGCAGGTGTGTGTGTGTGTGTGTGTGTGTGTGTGTGTGTGTGTGTGTGTGTGTGTGTGTGTGTGTATCCTGTATAAGCACGCTGGAGCGTATTCTGTCTGTGTGTGCGTGTCTATGTACACAAGTATGTGTCTATGCGGGCGTTCGCGTGTGTGGTTACCCTTTGTTTACTGTTGGAAGAAATTCAAAATAGTGTTGCCCCGCCTTTTAACCTTGTAAATATGTACTATGTCCGTAATATATATATATATATATATATATATATATATATATATATATATATATATATATATATATATATATACATATATATATATATATATATATATATATATATATATATATAATATATATATATATATATATATATATAATTATATCCCAGCTTAAGAGAGGAACCCATCTATGCATCAGTCCCAAGGGAAGGATGAACACCTGATTTGGGTGTGGGCCAGCTGCTGCGGCCAGGATTCAAACCCATGCTGCCTCCATGGTCAATAACGCAAACCATTATACCACAAAGAATCGCGCGCGCGCGCGCGTTTGTGTGTGTGTGTGTGTGTGTGTGTGTGTGTGTGTGTGTGTGTGTGTGTGTGTGTGTGTGTGCATTTCTGGATGTGTATTTACGTTTGTAGCTAAGCTTACGCTCGTGCATACGCACACGTGCGTAAATATGCGTATAATCGATCAGGTAGACACATACATACCCGTGGATGACAGCGAGAGCACGTACGAACACCCAGGACATGATTTCACTGTGTGTGTGAGAGAGAGAGAGAGAGAGAGAGAGAGAGAGAGAGAGAGAGAGAGAGAGAGAGAGAGAGAGAGAGAGAGAGAGAGAGAGAGAGAGAGAGAGAGAGAGAGAGTGGCAGTTATAGTGCAAAAGAAGAGACGGATGAAGTGAACAGTTCCCCTCTCAGGTCGTGAGTGGGGCAGGAGTGTTGGCCAATTCCCCCACCTCTATATACAGGGGACGGCACACACACACACACACACACACACACACACACACGTGCTCCTGTATAGCGCTCATCATACAGCCAACCTGTATGGGGAGCAGAGGCCTCAGTCATGATCATACGTTGCTCCGTATACATACATACTGCTTGTGAGGCCTCATGTATGTGTGGTAATCATGATTACTGATGACGTCATGTATGTGGTAATCATGATTACTGATGACGTCATGTTAACCTATTTGTGTTCAATGTTCTCATATTCCATCAATTATCATCCAGTTAATTTGTTCTCATACATTGTTAATATTGACAATGATGCTTTTACCTCAGGATTTTATGAGGTGTTTGGCTATTTAACATCGTTCATCTCATTTTCCTCTATCTAGATATACATCATCTATATAGACTTCATAGATCTGTGTCATTTGCTTTCCAATGTGTATTGTCTGATATTCGTGAATATTCGACCATTTCAAAGTCTATTCATCGACTTTCTCATTCAGCTTTCATGAAATGCTCAACCCCGGAGGATGAATTCATACAGGTGGAATAAATTCAAATATATTTTATTACAGTATATATAAAAAAGAGGGTAATAATACATAACATCTTTGGCTTCGGTGGTCCCTTGGGGAGGGACAAGTATGGCTTAGCATCTAGACTAGTGACCAACATAGGAACAGAACAGTGTGGTGAACACGCTGACTAGCTGGGGGGACTAGGCCGCCCCCCTCCTAGAGGCTGCAACACCCTGGTGGAGGAGACGACGCCAGGAGAATCTGGGGTGGGGGAGATGTGGAGGTGGTGACAACGGCGGCTGCTGCCTCCTCTTCTTCTTCTTCGCTACTGGTCGGCTGGGGGTTGTTCTTGTGGCGGGTCCTGCTGCTGCTGCTGCTGCTGGGGTCTGGCGACGGCCGGGCAGGCGGCCTCCGTGTGCTTGTTGAGGAGGGACATCCTGGAGAAGGTCTTGTGGCAGGTGGCGCAGGCGTACTTCTTGACGTCGGCGTGGGTCTGGAGGTGCGCCCGCAGGTTGCTGCGGTCGGCGAAGCAGCGGTCGCACTGCGGGCACTGGAAGGGCTTCTCCCCGGTGTGGGTCCTGATGTGGCCCTGCAGCAGCCAGGGCCGCGAGAAGGCCTTGCCGCACAGCTGACACTTGCAGGGCAGCGTGTGGGTGCGGATGTGCATCTTGAGGGCGCCCAGGCTGGTGTACACTTTCTCGCAGTGCTTGCACGCGAAGGACTTGGCGCCCAGCGCCGCGCAGTGGAACTGCTTGTGCTTGCTGAGCCCGGAGTACGTCGAGTACGACTTGCTGCAGTCGCTGCAGGAGTAGCGCGCCTCCCGCCGCTGTTTGGGGGCCCCGGCGTCGTCTTCGGACTCGGAAGCTGTGGAACACGTGGAGACTGGGGAGATGAGGGCCGAGGAATCTGGGTAACAGTGGAATGGCACGGGGCTGACTGGTACTTGGTCCGGGGTGACGGGGGAGGCCTGGGGTGATGGCGGGAGGTACGGCGTGGTCCACTGGGGCAAACTGGGGGCCCGGGGCTCGGGCCGCTTGGGCTCAGCGGCCTCGGAAGTGGACCGGAAGAGCTGGAGGTAGTACTCGGCGAGGGAAGGCAAGCTCTCTGGGACGCGTGCTGCCGGGGGTGAGGGAGGCGTGGGACGAGGCACTGTGTGGAGCACTGTGGGCACTGCTGTGGTGGGTGGAGAGGGTAGGGATGGCCACATGGGCATGGACTCGTCGACGGCAGGTGGGCACACCGTCGGCGCAGAGGTGGGTCCTTCGGCAGGAGACTCCAGGCGGGGCCGTTTCACACTTAGGTCCTCGGGTTGGTCCTGCTCCGGAGGCGACGTGGCTGGTTCGTTGTATAAAGCCAAGGGGCGTTTCTTGAGCGGACAGTGCGCATAGTTGCGCTTGACCATGAATGAGCTTGGCATGGTCTCTCTCTCTCTCACAACTCACTGAGTAACACGAGGTGCGTAGTGAACTCTACTGTAGGTCAAACTGTTCTACCAAATACGACGCGTGCGATGCTTTATATAGTCTCGAGGGGAGCAGGTGCAGACGGAGCGTGCCTTCAACCAATCAGGTGTGGAAGGCGGGGCCTCGTCGCTCGTGCCTCGAAATTGTTAACTGCCAATCTTTACACTTATATGCGTAACAGTCAATGTATGTTCATCTGTACTCCAGAAAACTTACAGTAACGCAAAAAGACCTTAATGATAATCGATATGTTTTTTAATCATCTAAATCTATTATATAATACGCAAGGATTCACAAGGTTGTTAATCTAATATGGTGGTATCTAGCACATATCATACCTACACTATCTCCGCCCCTTACACTCAGGAGCCAATGAGGTACCTTCCCGCCGCGAGAGGCGACCAATAACCGCCGGGGCGAAACAGCTGTCGCGCGCCTGTGATGGCGGTTGACAGGTGTCACATGGGCACGACCCTGGTATGCCCACGTGGCCACAGCCTTTGGGTAAATATGATATATTTCACTCGATCATAAACAGACATACGGACTCATTAACGCCATGATTCTATGCTCTCGTCGTGCCCCTTAGCGAGCGTTCCTCGCAAGACGCACTGGACGCGAGTGCGACAACGCCTCCCGGCGAATGTAGGGCAGAGGTTTGGGGTTCGAGGGGAACCAGCGACGGAGGCGCCACGCGACTCCGGAGGACGACGTGTGGAGGGATGGAGGGGTGGGGGGGGGGAGGGGTTAGGGAAAAAGGTCCGAGAGGTTGAGTTGGGGGGACGGGGGGAGGAGGGAAGGGAAGAAGAAGAAGATGAAGAAGAAGGAAGGAGGGAAGGGAGGAGGGGCGGGAGAGAGGAGGAGGAGGGGGGGATAAATGCCACCGGTATAGACCCAAGAAGGACCAGGGAGAGGGAGGAGGGAAGATGGGGGGGGAGGAGGGAGGGAAGCCGTGGGCACGGCAGCCGTCAAGATGCGTCTCTGAGCTCATCATTTCCTCCCCCCTCCCTCCCCCCACCTCACAATATACGCCATATACGCCACCAGTTTACGCACGGTCCCGTCCAAGGAGAAGACCTATCTCAAACGCCACAAGAAAGATGGGAATCAGACGTTCTCAATAGATCGTTAACGGAACAGTGGAGAGATAAGGCCCAGACCACCACAAGAATCGAACGTTTTCCTTCATTCATCCAGGGTGACGAATGAAGGAATGAAGACTCGCTTCATTCATTCCACAGTCCTGCAGTTCGATCCTCGACTGAAATGATCTCAAACATCGACTGGGGGCTGTTCACCACGCTCAAAGGGAGGGTAGGAAACTGGTTATCATGATTTTAAAAACACACTTCCCCTACAGCTCTCGTCTCCCCACAGGACCCAGCCCCAGCAGCAGCCCCCAGTCCCCCCCAGCTTATACCCGGGGCAGAGCGAGCAAGATTACGCAAGGTGAGCGTATAAAGGTCCTGGCGTCTCTGGAGGAGGGGTGGGGGATGGGGGAAGATCCCCCCACCACAGGCTTGGGCAAAAACTGGAGTGGATGCGAAACAAGACGATCAGGTCCACAGTCTGGTCCACAGTCTGGTCCACAGGTCCGTAGTCAGGTCCAAAGTCTGATCCGCAGGCAGGTCTACAGGTCCACAGTCTGGTCCACAGGTCCGTAGTCAGGTCCAAAGTCTGATCCGCAGGCAGGTCTACAGGTCCACAGTCTGGTCCACTGGTCCACAGTCGGGTCCACAGGTATATAGTTTGGTCCACTGGTCCACAGTCTGGTCTACAGTCTGGTCCACTGGTTCACAGTCGGGTCAACAGTCTGGTCCACTGGTTCACAGTCGGGTATACAGTCTGGTCCACTGGTCCACAGGTCTGGGCGGGTCACCACTACCACACTTATAAGGATGGATGACCACTACCACTACCACTACCACACTTACATGGGTACGAGGCCATTCCCACCACACTTACGTGAACGAGGGTAGGAGGGTTCCCCCTGGAGAGTAGTGTGTTAAGTGTAACTTGTGTGTTGAATTTAAGTGTTTCTGAAGTGTTGAGTGTGTTTAGCGTCATGTGTCGAGTGTGTCAAGTGTGTTTAGCGTGTCCTATTCTTAAAGACTCAAGTGTTTCTGGAGTGAGTGTGAATCAACACTGCAGTATGTCGAGTGCGCGTGTTGCATGAGTGTGTTGTGTGTTTTGTGTGTGTGTGTGTGTGTGTGTGTGTGTGTGTGTGTGTGTGTGTGTGTGTGTGTGTGTGTTGAAGTGCGTCGGTATGGCCTCCTAGAGTGTCTCACACGAGTCTTGTAAAGTCTGTGTCTTCAGTTTGTCTGCCACTCTAAAGGTCAGGTCAAATGTCATGACATTATACGTAAAGGTCTGTACCGTCGTGCTCAAGGGTCGTACCTTCGTGCTCAAGGGTCGTACCTTCGTGCTCAAGGGTCGTACCTTCGTGCTCAAGGGTCGTACCGTCATGTTCAAGGGTAGTACCGTCATGCTCAAGGGTCGCACCGTCGTGCTCAAGGGTCGTAACGTCGAGCTCAAGGGTCGTACCTTCGTGCTCAAGGGTCGTACCGTCATGTTCAAGGGTAGTACCGTCATGCTCAAGGGTCGCACCGTCGTGCTCAAGGGTCGTACCGGCGTGCTCAAGGATCGTACCATAGGCAGCGAGGACTGGACGATGTGAAAGGGCAAGGGGAAGGTAAGGGAAGAGAGGTTAGGGTAAGGGAGGTAAGGAGAAGGTAAGAGAAGAAAGGTTAGGGTAAAGGGGAGTGAAAGAGGCCAGAGGTGAAGGTAAGAGATTGAGGTAGAGAAGAAGGAGAGGTCAAAGAACTGCAGCGAGGGAGGGGTAAGAGGTTAAGGCAGGGGTAAGATGGGGAGGCCGGAGTGGGGTGGGGTGAAGGGAGGCTGTGGGGAGATCGGGATTTACGACAGCTGTCGGGATGAGGATCCTGGGCGCGCGCGGGCATGGGCAGGTCCCGCCCTGAGGGAGGGTAGTGGTGCGGGGGTAGGGGCAGGGACGTAGGGAGGGGGGGGTAGTGGCGAAGGGAGGGTAGTAGTATGGGGTGGCAGGGCTCCACATACACTAGGTGTACCTCCCTCCCACCATCCCCCCCAAAACACACAGGAGCCAGGGGGTGTGGTGGGGAGTATAGGCCTAAGCCAGGTGTTCTCTCTCCTCCGGCCGTACACACACACACACACACACACACACACACAGAGCGCGGGCCCCCAACTGTTACCAAAACCCTACCATACTTCACCACTTCTTTCCCCCATAAGGTCTAAATAACCATTCATTTTACACAACATTATTCATAGTATACGTAACCCAACTTTACCTCGCGCAATTTCAACGTCTTTATTTATCAAGAACGAATAAATTATTTACTCTGGGGATAAAGGTGTTCGGCCACTGGTGTGTGGTACCTGTGGTCCCCCGTACACCCCTCCCCTCTCATTCATGGGAGTGCATGGCTCCGGTAGTGGTGACGTCACGGGCGGAGGGGCGGGGCCTTGTGTCATGCAGGATTCTGGTGAAATAGTGGTCGTGCTGGCGGGGACTTGCGTCATGCAGAACACTGGTCGTGTTCACCACAGTGTGATGGCATGAGGCAGAAACAGGCAAGCGTATGTGTGTGTGTGTGTGTGTGTGTGTGTGTGTGTGTGTGTGTGTGTGTGTGTGTGTGTGTGTATTCAGTCTACAGCTGTGCACACTGCCGTCGGTATGAACAAGTGTGGTTCTATTTTCACGTAAATACAAGCAAAATGACCAATCATGACTGAGTAATAATTTCTCTGAATTATCTTCCTAAAACTTTCATAAATAAACTCGAATGGCCTCTGGATTACAACCTTAATTCCTGATTATCGTAATGATGCAAATTGTTGTAGAAAACCTGTATCACAACCACCCCCAGCAACTTGATTCAACAACTCCCCTCACCCTAACTCCCCATGACCCTTCGCAGAAACAGTGGCAGCTGTAATCTAACCTTTGACCTCGGCTGGCCTGACCCCGCCTGACACCCCCTTCAAGCCATCAGGCCTAACCACTCAACCCGGTCAGATGAAATGGTGGAAGACAAACACAGATTTGGTAAACCATCGCGTTTTGCGATCGTCGTTCTTAACCACGGTATGAACACAGCTTTCTCGAGGTACTTAAAAAGACAATTTGGTGACCTCGCCATTGGGCATCGGCGCGTAGACCACTGCGGCAGGAGGCGTCAAAAGGGCCTCCGTCAGTAGCAAGCGTGAGCGATTAATGGCAAGAGGGCCTGTACAGGTCCGGCAGGTCCACAACACTACCCACTCTCGCAGGTTCCATACACCACTGTAGCAGGTCCACCACTCTAGCAGGTTCCACCACACTAGCAGGTCCACCACACTAGCAGGTTCCACCACACTAGCAGGTCCACCACACTAGCAGGTCCATACACCACGGCAGGTCCACCGCCACAGCCCCCGACCTCCCCCTCTCCCGCTAATTTGTCAAAACTCATAATTTATTTATCTGGCGCCCTTCAAGTGGCCCGCATTACGCAACACAAGTACTCCCTCCCTTCCACTCCAACCAGCCTCCCAACACACAACAAGTGGAACAAGACAAAAACCTCTCCACCCACTGTATGTGTTTTCCCCCCTCCCTTCAACCCCTCTCCCTTTCTTTCCCCCCTTCCCCTACCCTTCCCCCTCCTCCTCCTCCTCCAGGAGGTTGCAAGGGCTGCAGGCGCCCAGCGGGTGAAAACGTTGGCCGGCGGTGGGAAGCTGCCATTGTATGATCTCGTCCCGTGGCAGCCTGCCCGACCGTTACCACTTGTTCCCTCCGATTTAAATACTAATTTCATTCTCTCCCCCCCTTCCTCTCCCCTCTCTCTCTCTCTCTCTCCCCTTCCCCTCCAACCTGGCCATGAGAACTAGGTGTTGGGGTGGGGGGGTGTGAGAGAGAGCCCTTTTTGTGGCGCCTGCCTGGTTGTGTGTGGTGGACCTCCTCTCCCCACCGCTTTTAATAATCCACAGGGACCTGACGAGGTACTGGAAGCCAGGCTTCGACCACACCACCTTCGGTTCCTCGCGATGAGAGAGAGGACTTATCCGTTCGCAGAGGCTTCCAGCGGGAAGTTTCCCAACGCCCTACGAGAGCTTGTAAGACGCGGAGTGGCGCGGGTGTCTGTGTGTGCGTGCGTGTGCCTCGAGCGGTCCCCTTATTGAGCGCGCGGCATGAGCCAAAGACCCCGTTAAGCACACCTGGGCTCTCGGAGGGCGCCCACCGTCAGCGCGAAAGGGGAACTGGACCTCCTCCCGTCTTCATCCGCGGGTGCTGCCGGGACGCAACACGTCCTCGCACGTCGTAAACTTCCTCGCTCGGCGTCCCGACGTACGGGGAGCAGACGGGCGTGGCTGTGATCGTTAATTGTGTATCGCCGCCGCTCAGGGTATGTCACCATCGGGCCCGACCCACTGGGGGGAAACCAAGGGGGGCGTAAACCGCACCTCGACGTCGTGCATGATTCCGTCCCTTGGGGCCCGCTACGCTCAGTGCTAAAGTCCCTTGCCCTCTCGCCTTCCAGATGGCCCGGGCGTTGGGACGCCTCATGCCCGGATTCGAACGGTTCGGAAAAAGAAAAAAAAAATTGTTTCTCTTCACTTGCTCACAAGCCGCAAAAACCCTCGTCATAAACTTGACGTCGGGAAGAGGAGGAGCAGCTCTCTCTCTCTCTCTCTCTCTCTCTCTCTCTCTCTCTCTCTCTCTCTCTCTCTCTCTCTCCGTGCCTGTCACCGACTGCACCTCCGGCGGTAGCCAGGAGAGACGCCCTGAGGGCAGCGTCCTGGTCTGTGTGTGTGTGTGTGTGTGTGTGTGTGTGTGTGTGTGTGTGTGTATGTGTGCGGGTGGGTTGGACTGGATAATGTGGGATGTGTTCGCTCGTGCAAGGTCCACAGGGTGGCCACTGGGAGCTCGTCTCCGCTGTGATTGATAGCAATGATGATAATGATAATCATTAATGATAATTATCATCATTATCATCATCATCATTATCATTAATATTATCATTTTTATCATTACTATTATTAATATCAGCATTATTATCATTATCATCATTCTTACTATCTATATCATTAATTATCATTGTTATAATTAGTATAATCATCATTCATCTTATTGTCATTATCATTATCATGATGGTTGGTACACGGACATAGAACCGCTGATGACGTCAGCCGTAGTGATGATAATCAGGCCGTTGCACTGATGACGTCAGCCGTAATGATGATGCTCAGGCTGCTACGAGCTGGTTGGCAGGGGTTCGATGCAGTTCCGGGTGTCGAACCCGGTGACGAGGGATCTCGGGCGGCAGGTGACGACGAAGCCGCAGCAGATTCGTCCCAGCTCAGGTCCGGGCGAGGATGGTTCGAGAGAGAGCGCCCGGACCATCGTATGTGAACGCTTCCTGAGAGATGGCGTAGGAGAGACAGGAGAGAGATAGATCCTGCATCCTCCCTTCTCCTTGTAGCCTGTATTCTGCTGGGGGATAAGGGAGGGATACCAGGCGAGATTGGAGGGGAGGGGAGTTCAAAAGTTCAGAGAAGGGCAGTGAGGAGCGTTCTGTTAGACGAGGGGAGAACCGTGTCTGAACGGTAACACAAATGGAAGAGTTCTACTGTTGCCAACAGGACGCTGCAGGTGAGGAGAGGGGGGAAACCAGAGGAGGTGGAGATGGAGCCTAGGATCAGGGAGGTCGTCTACAAGGATGACTCTCCGTCCATGGTCATGTACCTGACCAGGTCCAACTCTCTGGTGAAGGCATTGAAGTGGACAGCCACAGAAATGTTTCTCTCTCAATCACTTGACCCTGGCGGTTCGTTCCTGTCTATGTACTGGTTTCAACATTTCAGTAATGGGTATGAGACCAACATCAGTTTCTATATGTTGAGTAGTTTTTCGAGTGGTTTTTTAAAGAGGGTTTGAAAAAAAAAAGGGGGGGGGGGAGGTCTGAGGTGAGCAGCAAGCTGACCCCAGTGCTGCTCCGGAGCGGCCACGCAACGCTCACATAGACCTTCATAGTGTCAACAAAGAAAAATGTTGCTTTTCCATCTTACCACAGGAGCAGTGCATCCCTTCCGGGTGTACCTCACTGTAAACACAGCAGCTGAGGTATTATAGCCAGGAGGGTCTGCTGCTAGGGTAGGGTCGGGTAGGGTAGGGTAGGGTAGGGCAGGGCAGGGCAGGGCAGGGCAGGCATGGTAGGGTAGGGTAGGGTAGGGCAGCCGGCGAAGCCGCTGCTCTGGGCCCGCGCGGTCAAAACTGCCCCCAGGATAAAGAGACGCCGAGGGCAGCCCTGTGGCGCCCGGTACCCTGGTCACCATCGAGACTCTGTGATCCCGGGGGACCGTCAACGCACAAGACGACGTATTTAGACGACGTCGCGTGACGTTTTATCGGTAGTTCGATTCGCAGATCACCGTAGTGAAAACTCTCTACGCTCATAACTACCAGTTAACCTCGTTCAAACCCTGATTCATACGTTTTACCACTTCAAAAACCTTCTTTATATGTGAACCACAGAATGTTCTAAGACACGCAGAGTATCGAAATAAAAGTTATTCGCTGTTGGTGCATCTCAGTCTAATGGTGTACTCCGGAGGAAGCAAGTCCCCGGGAGCCTGGGGAGGCGCGGGCGCCGCTAGGCGTCTGTCCTTGTGGCCCGTGCCCGCCGTCACGAGGGGAGGTACGTCCCGCCCCAGCGCCTGGCCTACTCCAGGCACCTACCGCGTTTCCTCCTCCGGCGGGGAGGGCGAGGCACCTCACACCTCACTCACTCCTCCCTCGGCGCTTTGAGGGGGATGATGAGGCCCTCAGCAAAAGACTGTGTAGAGGCGTGAGGTTAACAACACCACACCACCTGGCCTTCCCCTAGTCCGTCGTTGCGCACTGATTGGGTCCGTGAGTTCGACTGATGGTCCCTCCCTGAGGCGGCAATCACCCGCGCACCCTGACTTGCTATCTATCTGGTCAACTTGCCAAGGTTTCACCCTGGGTGAACGGCGGCTCCCGCTGTACCATGGGGACGCAGGAGGGGCCGCCGGGAGGCAGGCCTGATGATGAGTGACCTGCGGGAGCGAGCGAGTCAGGCATGTTTACCTCCAGGTCACACAGGTGGTAACGTGAAGCGACGGCTAATCATCACCAGTCTCATACCACACTCATATGTGGGTTTCTGACCTCTTACAAACAGCTCGAGAGTGACTCAATGGACTGGGTGCTCTCTGAGTATTGCTTTTTGTTCCAAAACCTTTACCAATTACACCAGCGTAACGAGAGGCCTTCCCTCCATCCCTCACCCGCCATCAAGGTCTTACAACGACTACTTGTCCCGTACACATAATGTCATCTCCAAGTGCTTCCAGGCCCGTTCCTACTGTCCCGTGGGCAGTTCCTCAACATGGTTTATGTATGAGGACTTCCCCTGTGGGTGTGACGTGAATATGATCATACAGATGTCTTATGAGCACTTCCAACAGGTGTTTTTAGGAGTATATTTCCTCGCTGTGTGTTATGTGGGTGCAGATCGCACACTAGAGGCGCAGTGTACAGAGAGTGTACACACGGACGCAGCCACAAAAACCTCAGCGTACGCTCTACAGGCAAAGGGGACCGTCCAAATGTCATGTCCCGAGCGGTAGTGCAATCTGGACAGACCTTGTGTGGCAATGGGGAACTCCTGGTGACAGACAGGGAGGGAGTAAACAGAGGTAACAGAACCCGCTAACGCAAGGGGCGGTCGATCCGTCGAGGGACGTACCCGGAGGGGGTGGTGTTGCACGAGACTGTCTTGCCTCACATCTGGTCACCTGTGTGGTCACCTGAGGACCGGTCACCGAACCCGAGGGAGTCCTTTGTCACAGGATGATACGGAAGGTGTTCCGTGGCAGCGAAGAGGAGGGTCGCATGCTTTCGACTTGCCATGGAAGAGAGTGATGTTTCTATGAGTGTTTATATCGATTCTTGTGGGTAGCTGTTGGGGTCAGTCTCCTCCCACGGGTCTTCGAAGGTCTTAAAGGGAGAGAGGTCCTCAGCGCAGCCGGACTCAGAATCTCAGAGAGTCGAACGGTGGTCCTGAGGACGGTAGTGTAGCTTACCCCGCACTCACTACACAGGTTTGAGAGTCCCATGGTGATTCTTTGGAGGGTAATAGCGTGGCTCATCCCGTACTCCTATCGAGAGAGTATCATCAGCAGTCCTCAGGCAGGGCGGTGCGAATAGAAGTGGCCCTTGTCTGGGTCTTAACCCCTAGTCGAAGTGACAGGTTATATGCAGTTGTAGTAGAACGTCGACAATTGCAAATCAACTGAGGTAATCTGCTCTTGGTGGAGGAGGAACAAGTCCAACACTGCCGGGGTGCACCTCGAAGTATACATCAGTCACATGCACACAACCACCACCACCGCTGTGACAAGCCACGGTCGTAAAGACCAATAAATGCTCATAAAAGCGGCGACCAGTAAATCTTACAGAAATTGTCTCACCGGTTGCCTCCCTTTGCCCCTCAAGACCCTGTGGGTCTTATGGTGCTTTCCGCTGGGTCGCCACCATGAGAAAATATCTTTATCGCCTGATCGTCATTATGGCCGTGATTCACTTGGTCATCTCGAGCGAGAGACTTTAATCCAATAGAGTAATCGTGAACTTCCGGGCAACGGGCGGCCGGTGACCCCCTTGTGGGAGGCCACAGAGGTCCCCCAGCAGGAGGTCCGGGCCCTTTGTGACCGTCTTCCTGCCCTAGGGGGGAGCCACGGTTGACGGTGCGTGGGAGGTGAGGGGATCACACCTCGCATACCTCCCTCACTCAATAATCATCATGAGGCTTTGGAGTACCAACACCTCGACCCCTCTCCCCTGTGGAAACTACCTCATAAAGAGCTCATTACTATGAGGCATCTTAAACTCGTGACACCCACTCAGTACCTGGTCACCAGTGTAATGTTCAGTGTGAGCGTGAGCACGCACTCCTTCACCCCAAGCGCGCCGTCAACCACTCTTGTTCTGTGGCTACCACACCGAAATCTGAACTAAAAGTCCTTCACCCGAATTACTTATGTCACATAGTAACTAAGACCGCTACTCTTTTGTTAACATCCTGCTGTATTTTTCATATCAGGTGTTAGTGCCTGCCTACAGCAGTGTGGAGCTATAGCAGTGAACAGTGATATTGGAATATCTGGCTGATCAGAAATTAATGCCAACCGCATCTTTTGTACATCTCACCCTTGTTGTTATAAAACCTTCCCACAACCACCACACCGCCAGGCAACCGCACAGTAGACCCCCCTCCCATCCAAACCACTCCATAACCAACCATCATCACGCTTGTAAGAATAGAAAGAAAGACAGCCATTCACCTAACAAATACGACCAACAAAAATCTACACACACAGAGTAAAGACTCGACAAGCATTATGATAAAAGCCCTCTAAACCTCGGTATCAAACTCCACTCCAACACATATGTGCCCATCTTGATACTACACGACCCAGACATTTACGTGTTATACTTTCTCTCCTCTGCGGTTTGGACGCCACCGATCTCTCCAGCATTACAAACACCGATTCAGGAAGAGGTTACACCGCGAGTAATAGTCTCCTTTGGCGAGACTGTCATGGGGAGTACAGTCTCGGCAAAAGAATTTCTCACTCCTAAGGACTCTACATTCCCCTGCTACTGGAAGTAGCACAGCCTTGGAATATGTATGGTTATATGTTCAGCGCGAGACAAGAAGAGGTACGATCGTGAGGAGAGGGAGGAGAGCGAGTTGAAGTGTGTAGTGGAGTCGTCAACGTAAGAATGGATGAGGGTGTAGGTAGAGCGGAGATCAGTTATGGGGAGAAGAAAGAGGGTGAGCGATAGGACAGACCACCGCACGAGGGACACCACAGTTGATAGGGTGAGAGGGAGAGAAGGTGACGTCGTGCCATCAGCGACCACCGTAGTGGTACGACCCGTAAGCAGGAGAGAGTTAGAACAGAGAGAAGCAGAAAAACCAAGGAGGAAAGCTTGGTAGGCAAAGACTTGCGTCGCAGACTATAAGATGCTATAGAGTAATGCGAAGAAACAGGACTAAATACTGAACCAAAATCTATAAGAGATGAAGACCAGAGGTGACTCCCATAGATTTACTGTAGGCCTAGCACTGTGAAAGTCGTATCGGTGATCTGAGAATGGGGAAAAAAAAAAACCCGGATTCGAAGCGTTTTGAAGAAAGCTTGAGTTTCGAAGTTCGGATAGAGCAGAAGAGAAATGGGGCCATAGTTTATGAGATAGAAGGATCTCCTTCCTTGCTAATGGGCTGTACTGGGACATATACACATTTGGTACGTTATGCGCGGCAGCTAAAGAGAGGGTGTGTGCATATGAGGCCGTACTGCGTTTTGTTCCTGACGCTAGGCGAGGCGGGATGGGCAAGCGAGGGAGAGAGAGGAAAGGTCATAATCTTACGGAAATAGAAGGTGGAGACGCCAAGGTTGGTCCGTAGCAATTCCTGTGGAGAGGACATGACCACGGGTGTTTCCTGCAGCCATCCTCACACCGGCGCGTAATCACCAGGAAACTGGGAGAAGCCCCGGGGTGGGTCGGCATCTGAGGTAGGCTGTTTCCTTCCTCTCCGACCCGCCCCGCCCCGCCCCACCTTGGCCCACCCCGCGGGGCATGTTCACCCAACACATGGCTTCCAGTAGCTAGAGAGTAATTCATCTTCAGAGATACTCATTGGTTGTCTCAGTGTGATGGGAGAGGGTTATGGCCGTCAGCGAGGACTGGATGATCTTTGGCGGGCAAGGTATGGGTTACATTCGTCGGTAAGTCGAGGAATATCGAGAGTGAGCCAAGATATAACTCGTGGGTAAGATTAGTTTTAAGCAAAGGAGGTGTATTCCTCACGACCTGGGTGGAGGCTATCCTCATGAGCAAGGCACAGGCTCCCCTCATGAGGAGGACACAGGCTATCCTCATGACCAGGGCAGAGGTCATCCTTAAGAGCAGGACAAAGGCTCCCCTCATGAGCAGAACAAAGTCTATCCTCATGAGCAGGACAGAGGTCATCCTCATAAGCAAGGTAGTGGCTACCCTCATGGATAGAACACAGACTATCTTCGTAAGGTTGAGCCAAGGCTCTACCTTCTTGGTTCAGGGCCAGAACTATCCCCATAGGCCAGGCTGTGAGAGGCGCCCTAGGCATATCACAGGTTAAAAATGTAAGGTCCCTCCTTGGTCAAGCAGAGGCAGAAGCTACCCGTCGCTGGTGAGATGGGAAACACACTCAGGTTAGCCAGAGAGGCCATCATTATCCTTGAAGCGTTGGCATTCTGTGCCGCTGTGTGGAGAGGGTCAGCGTGTGGATAGTGGGGATGACGAGTGGCTGTCCTAATGAGAGGGATAGTGGCGATCTTCCCCGTAAGGATAGAGGGCTGCTCTCGTAGCTATCCTAATGACAGAGACAGTAGCGACCTTCCTCGTCAGGAGAGGAGGAGGGGGGCTACTCTCGTCAGAGGAGTTGAGGATAACACCAGAGGTCTGGGTGGGTCGTGGCTAAGCTCTTGAGCAAATTGATTTCTTCGCAGTCCCAGGCCTAGGACGCTGACGGCGACGGAGAGGAGGGGTACAACCCGTGGGAGGAGGCACGTCCACCATCAGCGACTACTGCACCACCCTTCTTATTCCTCATGACCAACAGACTCGAGGCAGCGGTGAGTCCACGGCTGGTGTAGTGGGGGAGAGAGGGAGAAGGGTCGTTATTGGTAAGTGGGCACGGGTCCTGCTGCTCCTGCAGTGGCGTGTGTCCCGAGTCCTCTGTGTCCGGTGGTGGTGGTGGTAAGAGAGGGAGGGGGGTGGTAAAGGGAGAGGGGGGAGGGGGTGTTAAGGAACATCTGCGGGCAGGTAAGCGCAAGGAAGGCGGCGATTGAAGGCGGCAGGGGACCCCCGCGTCTGCCACAAAAGAGCCGAACCCGACAAAAACCCGGGGCAGGTGTGGCGACCGCCCTACCGCACCCGTCTCCAGGGTGGTGATGGTGGTGGTGCTCGGTGACTGTGGCGCTACTGGTGTGCTGTGGTGGTACTGGTGTGCTGTGGTGGTACTGGTGTACTGTGGTGGTACTGGTGTACTGTGGTGGTACTGGTGTGCTGTGGTGGTACTGGTGTACTGTGGTGGTACTGGTGTGCTGTGGTGGTACTGGTGTGCTGTGGTGGTACTGGTGTGCGGTGGTGGTACTGGTGTGCTGTGGTGGTACTGGTGTACTGTGGTGGTACTGGTGTGCTGTGGTAGTACTGGTGTACTGTGGTGCTACTTGGTGACTGTAATGTCACAGGGTGATTGTATTGGTATTGGGTGTACTGGGTGACTGTAGTGGTACTGGTGTGCTGTGGTGGTAGTGCTGACTGTAATGGTTCTGGATATAACTGGTGCCTGTGATGATACTGGTGTGTTTTGATGGAATTGGGTGAACTGGGTAAAAGTGGAGGCGTTGGTGTGTTGGGGTGGTTCTGTGTGAACTGGGTGACTATGACGGGACTGGTGTACTTTGGGGATACTGTGTGTACTGGATATATATATATATATATATATATATATATATATATATATATATATATATATATATATATATATATATATATATATATATATATATATATACATATATATATATATATATATGTGTGTGTGTGTGTGTGTGTGTGTGTGTGTGTGTGTGTGTGTGTGTGTGTATTGAGAAGCAGGGACAAGACAGACTCCTTTCATGCAAATAAATGCGCATATGTAATCATACATAAGTACAAATATAACGGCATATGTTATGTGCCTATGTAATTGTTACAGACCAATCACATTAGCACACGCAAAAAATTGGGTCTATACAGATGGGTGGTTGGTGCCCGGGCTCACCACAGATATTAATGATAATAATTCATGGATTAGAGGGAAAACACATATATCAGCCCTCCTGCCAATCTAATCCCTAATGCAAATATAAATGCAAATTTGGCGGGCAGCTCTTAACATAATAAGATGTATGGCCGGAGCCCGCCACATGGGCCTAGTGAGAGGGTAGTACAAGATCTTTCTCTCTCTCTCTCTTCGCCGATAATAGAGCATGGGAAGAGTATCCGTAGAGCATGGGAATAGTGTGTGTGTGTGTGTGTGTGTGTGTGTGTGTGTGTGTGTGTGTGTGTGTGTGTGTGTAGAGAATGGGAAGGGTATCCGTAG
Organism: Panulirus ornatus; assembly: GCF_036320965.1. Taxonomy (NCBI): domain Eukaryota; kingdom Metazoa; phylum Arthropoda; class Malacostraca; order Decapoda; family Palinuridae; genus Panulirus; species Panulirus ornatus. Next base: position 4,746,717 of record NC_092238.1, read on the forward strand.
AGCATGGGAAGAATATGTGAGAGAGAATGGGAAGAGTATCCGTAGAGCATGGGTAAGAGCACTGTAGAGCATGGGAAAAGTATCGATTGAGCATGGGAAACTATATACCAGAAAATGGGAAGGCAGTGATAAAGAATGACACCAGGGAAAGAAAGTAGGCGAGGTGGTAATACAGGAGAGAGAGAGAGAGAGAGAGAGAGAGAGAGAGAGAGAGAGAGAGAGAGAGAGAGAGAGAGAGAGAGAGAGAGAGAGAGAGAGAGGATAAAGAGAGGCACTAGGAAGGCAGAGAACTGAGTGATACAAGGGAAATGGCGAGTTGACACCCACCCAAGTTGCTGCAGGAAGATGGCTCCTTCAGCTAGGTCGAAAATTAGATGAAAGGATGTACCAGACAAGTCTCTCTGTACTGGGTTAGTAACCAGAGGTGTTCCGCAGCTAACCAGCTGATCCATGTAAATAACTTGCCCATAAGGAACTGAATCAGTATCTGGAAATGTTTGCTGACGATGCTACTTTGTTTTCTTTGGATGGGGGTGATATATGCGTTACGACACCTTATAAAGAGACTTTGAACTTCAGCATTACTATTACTACTACTACTACTACTACTACTACTATCACTATTACTGCTACTGCTCTGCTACTACTATTGTCATTAACTATATTCATTACTAGATACATATAGCACATACACAATACTCACAAAAATGGTCTCACAAACATGTAAACACAACTACACACACATAAACACACAGACATACACCTAGCCATACACAAAAGAAACACAGACACACAAAAACGCTTTGAACCTGAGGTAAGCCATCTACAACAGAGTACAAGGTAGATGTAAAGATCAAAGTACAAGAAAACCATACTAAGACGAGTGTGAGGGATGGTTCTGGGAGAGGGCAGTGTGAGGGTTATGGTGTGTGTTTGGGGGGGGGGGGAGAAGGGGGAGAAGGATATGGTGTGGGGCGGCAGTGTGAGAGGTATCGTGGAGGCAGTGTGAAAGGTGGCGTGAGGGAAGGATGAAATGTGATGGTAGTGTAGGGGCAATGTGAGGGGTGTTATAGGGGTAGTGTGAAGTGTGAAAGGTGGTGTGTGTGTGTGTGTGTGTGTGTGTGTGAGGGGCAGTATGAAGGACATAGTATAGGCGCTGGGTAAGACTCGGAGAACCCGGGAAGGATAGCAGTAGAGCCGTTCCTGGTGCCTCTGAAGCGATAAGGAGACAGGAAGGAGGACAGAGGGTCGAATATAGGGCTGAGTCGACTGGAGGTGCAGAGGGTCGAATGGAGGGCAGAGGGCCGAACCAACTGAAACAAGAAGGACTACTGATGATGGCTAGGTGGCCAGGATGGAGGGGTCTGTAGCAGGGAACCACCTTGAATGAAGTTTAAAGGGAAGGCTGCCGCCAGCCACCGTTCCTCATACACACACAAAAAAGGAAGAGGAGGGAGAGAGCGAGACTGTACGTGGAGAGAGCAGTGTGGCGAGTGACACACGGAACACTGTAGGGAGGGAAGAAGGCGAGACATCCACTGACACAGGACAGGGAATCACTGACACGTGAATATATATATATATATATATATATATATATATATATATATATATATATATATATATATATATATATATATATATATATAAATATATATATATATATCACCTTCCTTTTAGAGTACAAATAATGTGTATTGCTGAGAGTTTAGCTCGAATCTGGTGCATTGAGAAAATAGAGAGAGAGAGAGAGAGAGAGAGAGAGAGAGAGAGAGAGAGAGAGAGAGAGAGAGAGAGAGAGAGAGAGAGAGCAGGGGTGGGGTGGGGAGGACAGATGTTTCCCCTCCCTGGGATGTCAATGGTCTTGGCCAGTTTTTGTGTGGTTGTCGCAACCTGTGAATGTCCACAAAAGCAAACATCTCTCTCCTGGCCTCCTACTTCCCAGCAGATCACTCCCGAAGAAGAAGAAGAAAAAAAATAACCCCACACAGGTACTCGGGGGAAACAGTGGCCATCGAAAAGGTTAGAAAAAAAGACTAGATGAGAACATGATGTATAAAAAAAAAATGAACAGAGAGTCGATAGGGGAGGAAGGGGGAGAGAATCTACCAGTGAAAGGGGGGAGACGAGGCCAAGCAGGAGGGACGGGGGAGGCACCGGCGAGCATTTAAAGCCCCTCCAGAAGGGTGGTTTTTGCTCCAGCCGAAGGGACCCCACACACCTCAGGGAGGATCTTGGTGACGGTGGTCCAGCTGGAGGGAAGGTGGGCCCGGGAGACTGAGAGAACGAAGAGAGACATGAGAGAAGAGAAAGAGAGAGATTCCCTCCTCCTTGCTGGTCTTAGGAAGGGAAGGGAAGGGAAGAGAAGGGAAAGGAAGAGGAGGAAGGAAAGGAAAAGCTTGATGGATGAGGCAGAATGAGGGAAGCCGCCAAAGCTCTTTCTTCTTTCTTTTGGAGTTTGAAGAAAGTGTGTGGTGGAGGGTTCAGCCTCGAGGTTCGTGGCCAGATACCTGTGACAGAGGGGTCAGCCTCCAGGCTGGTAGCCAGGAACTTGGGACAGAGGGGTCGGCCTCGAGGTTGTGCCTTGTCTATCGAGCTAGTCACCTGGTGGTGGCAGTGCTGGTAGCTCCGGGGGTGTACAAAGTGGATGGGAAAAGTGACGATGGTGCCGGAGGTAAAGGGGTAATGTGGGTGGGAAGTGAGTGGAAGAGAGATGGACGTCGGAGTGGGCTTGAAAAGGCACGGAAAGGGGATGCATGAGGTGGGATAGTTAGCCTGTGATGCGGGATGAGGTGGGATAGATGGCCTGTGGTGTGGGATGAGGTGGGATGCTGACGATGGAAGAGAACTCGAGGGACTAAGGAAGAGGAGCAAAGGTAAACAAGAAGGCAGTGGGAGAGGGTCTGCCCTGCTGGCTTTGAGGAAGAGCCGCGGGGAGGAGGTGGGTGAGGTTGTGTACTGGAGGCGAGAGAGAGAGAGAGAGAGAGAGAGAGAGAGAGAGAGAGAGAGAGAGAGAGAGAGAGAGAGAGAGAGAGAGAGAGAGAGAGAGAGAGAGAGAGAGTTGGTAGGGAGAGTAAAAAGGTTGGTGGATTGGTAGAGTGCGATGCTGGGAGCCTTGGTCGAAATAGGAGAAGGTGGGCAGAGCGAGAGCAGGATTTTCGAGTCGTGAAAAAGCTGGTCGGGGTGGGGAAAGGTCTGGTTGTTATCGGGGCGGGTTGGTCGAGGTGTGTTGGGGACCAGACCGGTGGCTGCGCTGGATGAGACCTGGTCTGGTATAAGTGACTGATGCTGGGAGCGACAGAGAGATGACCTGGGTGAGAGAGAGAGAGACAGACAGACAGATCCGACATCTGCCGCAGTAGCTGTGGCTGATGGAATAAAAGAGACTGGGCCTCAGAGACATTGTAAGACAAACATTTACAATAATTGGGCGATGATGAATGAATAATACAATCATCAATATTGTGAATACACTCCTTCTAAAGACTGAGGAACAATGAACGGAATATACAAGATTATCATAAATGAACTCTTTTAACCAGGCAAAATTAGAATACTTCTCAATAATCATATATATATATATATATATATATATATATATATATATATATATATATATATATATATATATATATATATATATATATATATATATATGGTTCCTCTTGCGTGATAGTATGAAGGTAGATGGGGTTGCTCGTGTTAGTTTCAATTCGTGACCTAATGGGCAGGTGGGAGATCGCAAACCTAGCACTCACTGCCACACTTAACCACACATCTAAGGAAGGTTTGCCACTGTCTACTTAGCCACACAGTTAAGTATGTCTACCACGAATAGCTTCACTTCACCACACAGCTAAGGTAGGTCTACCACAATTAGCATCACCTCACGGACGGTACGAACTAAGCTATACAGTGTACGTGTGGGGGAACTGTGGCCCAGGGTTATGTACGTGGGGGGAACTGTAGGCAGGGTTCTGTACGTGGGGAAAACTGTGGCCCAGGGTTCTTTACGCGCGTATTCTTCAGTTCCAGAGGTGCGTTTTGAGACACTATACACTGTGGTTCAGAGTCCTGCCGCCGCTCCACTGGACCTGTATATAATACCTGCCCCATCATCATACCATGGGAGAGAGAGAGAGAGAGAGAGAGAGAGAGAGAGAGAGAGAGAGAGAGAGAGAGAGAGAGAGAGAGAGAGAGAGAGTTCTGTACACGGACGAAAATTTACCATTCACGTTAATTCCGTGGAGGATGGTGGTTCGAGGGACGGGTCGTGATGACACGGAGCAAGGACCCTGCCTGAGTGTGTGTGGCGACAAGTGAGACGGGCGGAAGGCAGCGGGGGTTTGAGCGCGGCGGTGAGGAGGAGGAGGATGAGGGCAACCACGCGCGCGCGCGCCGCACCTGTCACCGTCCGCCAGCACACACGTGCTCCTCACCAAGATCCACGCCTACAATTATTACTCCTTTCTTGACGACGGCAATGAGGGGCTGTTCATACGCTCACGGCGGACGCTCAACGGACACGCATGCGTCCGTGCAGGCTTCCGACGGACGGGCAGAGACGCGTGGCAGCTGATCCGTCCGCGGAAACGGGTCGTTTTCGAGAGCATGTCCGCGCGTGTCCTCTTGCCGGGATGGAGTTGCAAGATGGCCGCCGCACCACATGGCCTCCGGTGGGGAGGGGGGCGCAGGCAAGGCAAGGCAGGCAGGGGAAGACCAGGGTACGGAGGAGCTCTTTGTAGTCTCCTACAGTATACATATCTTTCGAGACCTGGTCGTTCTGTGGTTAATCAAACTGTTCTCTCCCCGTCGTGGCCATAAGTGTTTTAGAGGGATCTCTGTGTGTGGTTACTGTACAAGACAATTGTCCCAGTTGTGTACGGTAGTTCAGGAATCCCGGGCTGGCCCCTTGTGTGGTTAGGTTAGGTAGTTTGCACTACTACCTCGTAGACCAACAGAAGGTAAGTGCTAACAACAGTAAGGATACAACGGTCAATGCTGACAACAGAGGACTCTGCTACGTCGCTGACGTCACACTGACGCTGTTGAGACCAGCAGCAGGAGGTCATGCGAAGAGGTCACGGGCAAGGGTCATGAGCTTTGGGGGTCAGGTCTTAAGTGCTGGTCAGCTGTGCAGGTCACGGACGCGGATCAAGGGTGCAGGTTACGTGTGGAGTTCTCGAGTGCTAGCCAAAGATGCAGGTCATGGGGGCAGGTCATGGGCACAGCAGGTCACGGGCGCAGCAGGTCTGGGGGGGGGGGGCACGTCTTATGAGGGAGGGAAGGAAGGAAGGTGTCCTCAATCAGCACTTATAGGGTTGCCGGGTGTGGAGACCTCACCCGACATGTGTGTGTGTGTGTGTGTGTGTGTGTGTGTGTGTGTGTGTGTGTGTGAGTGTGTGTGTGTGTGTGTGTGTGTGTGTGTGTTGTCCACACCTCACGTCAACCAGCCCTCCCAGTGCTGTGAGCTGAAGACAAAACGCTAAGACTGGCTCTCACATAGTCCAACAGACGAGGTGCAACAGACGAGGTGCAACAGACGAGGTTCAACAGACAAGGTGCAACAGACGAGGTTCAACAGATGAGGTGCAACAGACCGAGGTCCAGCAGATGAGGTCCAGCAGATGAGGTTCAACAGAAGAGGTTCAACAGGCGAAGTTCAACATAGGCCAACGCAGAGACAAGAGGAACCTGTGTTAAGGTTCCTCTCAACCTATCCTGTGAGGATCACATAACACAGGAGTCTGCTGTGCTGTGTTAGGATCACTGCTGTGAGAGGACCTCGACACTACCTCTCAGCGCGTCGCAGCAATACAAATCTCTGCCGATCCTTTGTGTTGCAGGGGTACGCGTTACACTGTGTTGATGGACAGAAACACTGACAACCAGATACTGTAATACGATAGATTGTGGAGTACTGCAGTTCAAGAGGATGAAGGATATTGTATGTGGAGTGGTACTATATGTGGTGGAGTACTGCAGTTGAAGAGGACGGAGGGTATTGTATGTCGAGTGTATTATGGATTGTGGAGTACTGCAGTTCAAGAGGACGGAGGGCATTGTATGTGGAGTGGTATCAGAAATTGTGGAGTACTGCAGTTCAAGAGGACGGAGGGTATTGTATGTGGAGAGGAACCACTCGTCTGATCAGTGAGTCGAGTGTTAATATTTTGAAGTGCACTGGTTCGCGAGGCCAATGTGTATGTGTGTGTGTGTGTGTGTGTGTGTGTGTGTGTGTGTGTGTGTGTGTGTTACAGACCTCCCAACTCAGTCTTAAACTCCAACCCTTACGACATACACCCTTCAGAAACCACACTCCCCAGACAAGCACGTGTCACACTCTCCAGTCCCCGCTCTGGACATCAGCCATCACCACAACAAACAACGTTTCACCATATCCCAAGACCCTTCATGCCCACGACGCAACTACCATATAGGAGACACCTCAACCGCCCTGCATTCTCTGTACACACAGACGCACACACACACACACACACACACACACACACCACCACAATACTTTATTGACCCTATGGTCCCAACCGGTGGACGTGGCCAGCTTCCTGAGCGCTGCAGGAGCCTCATAAAGATCAGAAGGGACTCCCTGAGGAAAGGAAGGAAGTATAGGCTTTACCGGACTCCGCTTGCTCGGGGTTAAACCCCAGGTAAAAAGTCTCCCATCGGCAAGACTGTATCAATTAATGCGAGCTACGTACGGCTGAAGAAAAATGGAAGATACTGCGTCATGGAGAGAAAACGTAGGGTATATGGGTCACATTGAGAACCACTACACCGGAGAACCAGCACAGGGGATCCTAGTGACGGGGTAGGAGGGAGCTAATGGTGCGGACCCTGGGCTCAGGGATGCTGGTGAGCGCATTATGACGGTGGCTGGCCCCAGGAAAATCAGTACCTGCTCCACGTACACACACACACACACACACACACACACACACACACACAAGTTCACTAATCACTCCTAATCACTTCGAGATTATCTCGTCTTCCAATCCCGGGTAATAACCGGATTAAACATTCAACTACTCCAATCCTCATTTCCGGTTGGCATTGTCACTCACCATCTCCCTCCTCCTCCTCCTCCTTGTCCCTTATCTCCTCTCCTCTCCCTCGTTAGTACGTGATGGTCAGCTGGCCTCATTCAGGAACCTGCGTCGGAGGAAGAGTGGCTAGGGCCGGCAGAGTGACCTTAGGGAAACGGTGGGGTGTTAGCGTGGCTGACTGGACCAGACGCCAAGGGTTAAGTGCTGTAATTGCCAGCCGAGATTGTTACGCCAGCGAACATATGCCGGGCGAGGAGGTGGTGGTCCCCCCAATGCGCTTGTTTATGTCCGGCAGTCCTCTCCTTACGGCTCCTAAGATGCTTGGCAGGACGGGGTCTATAGACTCCGACCTGAGGTACAAAGATGAGATAGAGACAGTATGGGACACGGGGTCTGGTGTGGAGAGGAAGTGGCTGTGAGGGAGCCGGGAGCGGTGGTAGTAGTAGTATAGTGGCGGAGGAGGAGGAGGAGGAGGCGGAGGAGGAGGAGGCGGTGGTGGTGGTGGCGGTAAGCGGCAGATGGCACGCGAGGAGTCCTGCACCTTCACCCACCTCCCAAATGATCCCAAACCACCGAGGGACACTCACGCTTTGTCCCCCAGGCGAGGTAAGGATAGGTAGGTGGTTGGTGGCCAGCCGGACTGCTGCTGCTGCTGCTGGGGGAAGTAGTTGCTGGGGTAGGGGGGAGTTAGCTAAGGTGGTCAGCGGAGGATCTGAGGGGGGAGGGTGCGACCCTCATCTTGTATTGGGGGAGGTAGGGGAGCAACAGTGGTCAGAGGTGAGGCACTGATGGGGGGCGGTGAGGTAGGGGCGTATCGAGGGAGCTGTGGATCTGAGAGACGAGGTAGAATGGTTTAAGGTGATGACGGATGTGTTGGACTAAGGAGAGAGGAGACAGGGGTGGGGATAGGAAGCTCCCAGAGTAGTATCTGGGGGCAGATATGCAAGGATATGGATAGGAAGCCACCAGAAAGTACCAGAGTGGGGATAAGAACCCCCGTTCCTCCCCAGAGTCGGAATCGTCAGGGATGACATATGACAGTTGTGCTGAGAACAAGGTGCGGGCTGAGGCCACTCACGTCGAGGTTCCTGGTATGAATGTAGCACTTGGCAGCTGAGAGGGTCGACTGCTGTACCACTTGGGCTGTCGGGAGGAAGGAAGGAAGCTGGCGTGCCGAGCTGGGGGGGTTGGGTAGGGAAGGGTCTGAATAAGGCTGAAGGAGGAAGGAAAGCAGGGAGGGAAGCGAAGATGGAGGGATAGTAGGAGAGGAAGGGGGACTTAGGAAGATAGAGGGAGGAAAGAGAAGGAGGAGAGGGGGCGGCAACTGAAGGTCGGGGGGAGAGGGGGGAGGGGGGGCGGCCCTGCGAGTGTGTGCGGCCTGACTAACAAGGAAGACTCGGCCAAGGTTATGACAGAACGACCATAACAGGGTGTGGCCACGGACGGTGGTGGAGTGGTCACTCTGGCGGCGCCTCCGCCGCTCTCCCTCCTGCAGACGTCCTCACATCAGGTGCCACGACCTCCCCACCAGCGGCAGGAACAGCCACCTGCCGATCTCCGACAGAAAATGAATCACTGATCAACTCTTTCTCAGAACTCAAGAGCGATTCACTAAAACACCCTGACTGACCAAATAAACGTAACTTCTGAGTAAAATTCTTGGTCTTAACATAACATTAATAGCACTACTACAAATTATCAGCTTCCAGATGGGAGCCAAATGAATTATTCACGATGAATTACTTCATCTGTTGCAGAAGAGAAAAAAAATTTAGCGAACACCAGTTTTCGGTATGAGGATCTACACTGTAGCCTGAGCCACAGGCGGGACCGAGTATGTGGTACGCAGACATACGCCGCCAACAGTGACCCGGAAATGGACACTGCAGTCAGTAAGTACTTCCTGACCGATACGTGAGCTGACTGCATCAAAGATGAAGAAGAAGAACAACAACAATTTATTGGTTATCATGACATTAGGTGGCAACGAGATCCTCTATCACTGTAAGTGGGTTCGCTGTAAAGTGGGTGTAAGTGGATGTAGGTGGTTGGTTGTTATACCTTCCCCATCTCTGACCTCATGCCTCTCACACGGTGAACTACCCTGTGTTAGAGGTGGTAGCGGCAGACATCACCAGCTGTTGATGGGCGAGGCGATAGCACTGACAACCGTAGTGTTTATTGGTCATTTAAACGACCATGTGATATATGGCAACTACAGTGGAGTCGGATGTAATGATCATAACCTATGCCTACCCCTTCATCTGAGACCAGTACTCACTATAACCCTCACAACTGATGTGTTGTACCATCTGCGGTTGTGGAAGACGACCGTTACGGGAGTAGTTATCATTTATCAGCTGATAAAGATAACATGGGTAACAGAGACGTATTCATACAACCTATGATTAAGCATCATGTAGATCGACACAGTTATCCGAGATATGGACTCTGTTTAAGAGACATAGCAAGAATATTTAACGTATACCACAGGAACTGTAGGGTCATTTTTTTCCCCCGTTGCAACTACATGTAGCTTAAGCCATCAGGTGCTTCATAGGCGGCATGTTATTGCAGTAAGCCACGCGAGGAGCGTGATATTAAGCAGACAACAGCTAGGAGGGGTTTGGTCTGTGAAGACGGTCGGTATTGCCTGCCGATTGTGTGTTGCCGACTCTGGCGATTAGATTGTCGCTACAATCTGCCCGGAAAGTCGCTAGATATCATCAAAAGGTCGCTAGATAAGGAACAAATATTACACCACATTATGCAGTGTGCTTAAGTGTGGCATCACCTGTTCTTAACCAGCCCTTTGTACTGTACGAAGGAGGAATTTTACGTTCGTGGGGCCCCGTCCCTTTGAACCATCTCTATTATCATACTCTTAAAGATTCTTTATGATGTCCGCATTTACCATCTCCTCATTCAATCATTTCCACTCATCTACTCCCCTTGTGCTCCTTCTTTCCATCTTTCTTAACAAGTTTCTTGCGTAATTCCACGTTATGTTCTCTGGTTATTCTAGAAGAGCTGTTCGCTGTCTACATCATCAGTCTGCTTCAAGAACTTAAGATTCGCCCATGAACAGGCCACTCTTCTCTTTCCCATGGTGGACAAAAATTAAGGCTTATCCTTGTATCTCAGCTCTCTTAATTCTGGTACCATCTTTGTTGCTCTCCTCTGAACCTCCTCCATTAGCTTTTTTGTGACGCCAAACTTGAGAAGAGGATCATAGACTTGTGCCGTTAGAAGACTAGGTATCATTAGATCAGACCCGCTACATTGCCATTCTCCCTATTCATCTACATCACGTGATGTGGTGATTCATCTGACTGTCACCATCTTTCCAAGCTCAGTCACTATGAAGGGCAAGAATGGTATTAGCAGAGCGTACATCATTGTATTTCTAGACGAATACGAGACCTGTTCTCGACTACATCTAACCAACATATAAGACACGGGCGTGAGGCAGTACACTCGTGGGTATGTTTGTTCGATCCTGCATGGAGGATTCATGTTTACAGAATCCACACACTGGACGACTCCCAGTCTGAGAGTCACCAGTGAAGTAGTGTTGAGCCATTTACTTTAATGATAAGACTGACTTATCAATATAATCTCTTACCTCCGGGTCATCACCAAACACTTCTGAAGGCTCAATGATGGTGATTTCGCACGGGTCTCAGGCACCCACAAACTGAAAGAACAGACATGTTCCTCAGACATCACAACTGTATCTTGTGTCGCTCCTCTACCACGAGCGCAGGAGGGGGAGGGTTGGGGGTCGACGTCGATTGCGGGGCAACTACTGTGACTGAGATTAGATCAGCCTGAAGTCTTCACAGTCCACGCCTCTCGACACACGTCCTCGGTGTCATTATCCCAGATGCGCTTCTCTTGCACCAGATTGTAAAGTTACGTCGGGGATGAGCGGGATCCAGCCTAGATGCTGGACTCGTTACGTTCTTTGTTCCTTGAGGTAAGTCGATCTCTCATCGAGCTGGATCGCTCGTATCCTCCTTTGTAAAGCCCTCACATTTTCCTCCATGGACGTACCGGAGAACCTGTCGTTTAAATGATCATATCGTACTCGCTAAAGCACATACTGTGAGGCGTCTCGACACTGTGACATTATTCTTTCCCGGACGTTATGTGGCCGCTTTAGAATATAGTCTCTTGTTCTTCCTACAGTGATAATCCAAACGGTCCATCGATATTCTTCTAGCGTCACGAACTCTTGCGTTGCTCTGAGGATCTTCTCTCCATAATTTAAAGCACCACACACACACACACACACACACACACACACACACACACATACACACACACACACAGTCTCTCGCGCAAAGCTTGTGGCTTTGGAGAGCGTCCAGACCAATCGTATGTTCCAGGTACCGTATTAGTCTATGTTTCTCGAAAGTCTTTTTCTATGTTCTATGTGACACATCAAGCTGGATGGAGAGCAAACACACCTTTGAACTCTCCGTTCCAGACCTGAAGTTCCTGGAATTAACCTTCATACTCAATCACAGTTCTGTGATGGCCTTGTCTTCTGCAAACGCTCCACCCGCGTCGGCATCAGTGAAACCTGAATCATTAGCTGACACTCTCCGCTTCGGTGTCTTACTGAAGCACGCCAAGGAGGAGGAGGAGGAGGAGATTTCAGTCTGATATTCTTCCTAACCTGTCGGAGGCTAGGCTTGCCATCAACGGTATCATTAGCCAGGAACTCCTGGAAAATGTGGCGCCAACAGCCTCTCAGTCATTGTTCCTCTCACGTCATCTTCGTATCTAGGGCAGCGTTGGTGTCACCTAACACCCTTGTGCGAGCTTCAGCTGAAGTAGCCAGGGCAACGTTAGTCGTGGTGACCGGAACGGACGCACACCAACAACGCTGCCAGTGACAGCAGCAGTAGCAGGGACCAGCAATAGTGGTTGTAGTGGCAGAGACGCCAGCAACACTAGTAGTTGTAGTGGTGACAGAAAACCAACCTTAACATTGGTAGTAAAGTCATCAGTATCAACAACACGAATGATGAAATGGGTCGTGTGGTTCTTACAATTGTCGAACCGGTGGTAATAGTAGTATAAGTGGCTGGAAATCTTGGGAGAAGTGGTGTATTAAGTGGGAACAATGGCAGAAACGTACAGTGGTGGTGGTAGTGATATAAGTAGCCATAACAGTAGGAGTAACAGCAACAAAAATGGTAGTAAATACCCTAATCAGTAGTAACAGCAGCAGAAATGTGGTAGGAGCAGCAGCAGAAATGTGGTAGGAGCAGCAGCAGATCTATAAGTAACAGCGTGGACTGTCCTCCCAGCAAAGCGACACGGGTATCAGCCTTCACAGCAACTGCGCAGCAGCAGCGGGGAACAGCATAGCAAGCACTCGTCCCACAAGCCCTCCACTTGGCGGAAGCAGCAGCCACATACGATACAGCAGCTCCCTCCCTCCCTCCCTCCTTCCTCCCACTGCCCCGGAAAACCCCTCCCTTAGTCACCATCTTCCTTACAGTAAACACTGGACACTAAACAATCCCTCCCCTCCCCTCCCTGACCACACACACACACACACACAGTCAACTTACAACCCCCACCACCCCCCTCCTCTGCCTCCCCCCAACACAGCCTTGGCCAGGTCTGCCGGCGCCCCCTGCCACCCACAACAGCAGGTGAGGGCGTGGACAGGTGAGCTGTGAGGTGAGCCAGGTGGCGGGCGCTGCTTCTGTCCTCTCCCTCCTCCCCCTCCCGCCACCACAGCCCTCCCAGACCACCATCACCACCACCACCACTACAACCCTTCCAGATCCCCACCACCACCACTTACATCGCCACCACCACCACAGTCCTACAAGATCCCCAACACTACCACAATCAATGTCTCAATCTCCACCACAGCAATTCACACCACCATTTATACTCAATCTCCACCGCTATCAAAAGTACCCCATTTTCTTTACTGTCTCCTGCACCAACAGATTTTTTTTTTCCACCTCCAACACCTCCATTATCTTCTTCACTTACGCCAACACTATCTCAGCTCCGATCACCACCACTCCCTCCTCCACCACTTGCTACGACAATCACCAATACTGTCTTCTCCACAACCATCATCGCTACTTCCTCAACCCTCCACCACTACCCTCTCCAACATAACCAGTATTACCTCAGTCTCCACCATCACCAGTACTACCTTAACCTCCACCACTACCATTCACCCCTGTCCCCACCATTCAAACCTCGATCTACGCCATCACCAAAATCTCTCTCCATCCCCACCAATCACATCTCATCATCCCAAACCATCAACCCCCCCCCCCCACCCACTACACCCAGTACTATCTCCACCACACCACCACCATTTTCTACACCACCATCACCACCATACCACCAACTTCATAAATGCTTCCCCCAACCTCCACCATTACCGAAGGTACTCCCTCAACAACCGTTACCACAATCTCCTCCACTTTTTCTACCACAGCCTCTACCAGTACCACATTCTCAGCCTTAAGGCCAGCAGACCACCTCGCTCGGACCTTGGATCTGCGTGGTCTTTGTAAGTAACTCCCTACTTACCACTTCCATTCACTCTACAACCAGCATCACCACCTCAGCCAACAGTACCAACACTTCTAATATCTTCACAACCAATAGTTGTGAACGCTTTAACCTGCACAACCACTACTAGCAACAACCACTGCAGCCACCAGTACAACAACCATCTCAACCACTACCTGCGAGGACCACATCAACTACAACTGTCACCATATCCACCACAACTACAACACCAGGACCACATCTACAAATATACACTACTACTCACACAACTACAACCTCCCCTACAGGCACGATAACAGCCACTACTACCACCATTTGGACAAAGAGAGTCATCGCTTTAACCACCACAACTACAACCGCCAATACTGCAATTACCATCACAACTTCTGTTACAAGCAATACGGCTATGTATACAACCTGCATCATTACCATAAATAACCATGACAACCACATACCACAATCACCACCATTACAACCACTATTTACTACCATTACTACCACTACTACCACTACTTACTACTATTACTACTATTACTACCACTTCCACTACTACTACTGCTACTACTACTACTATTACTACTACTACAACTACTACTACTACTACTACTACTACTATTACTACAGGCTGGGGCGGTGTTAGAGGCAGGAGGAGATGTGAAACTTGGTAACAGTGTCAAACCCCGAGGCAACTTGGGGGGAGAGAGAGAGGGATGCAATGAACTCTACGTGGCAAGCCTGCCAGCTGTCAACAATGGCCCTACCCTCCTCCCTCCCTCCGTCTCTAACACACCTGACACACCTGACTACCCAGACACATCATCCAGACTCACCAGCACGCGTGTCATTCCAGCCATATATATAAATAAGGTACTTATGAATTGGAACATAACCTGCTTTGTCATGCATCTGCACATGTGCCACTTGCATATATATATATATATATATATATATATATATATATATATATATATATATATATATATATATATATATATATATATATATATATATCACAGCCAACATAAATATTGACCAAAGAAAACGTAAATTACAGGGAAAAAACCAAACTGATCGGCAATTTACAGTTCATTTACTCACTAGTTACATCCTAGTTACAGCTGTATTATTACGGGGTGCTCAAAAAATTAGCACGGTATCTGTTTACCGAGGCTGAACGAAAATGTATACTCTCGTGGTTACTTTCATGCTGAAAAGACACCTGCATCAATACACAGGCAAACAGACATACGAATGTGAACGCTAACTGAGAGTGTACACAAACGCATTACACACATAAACGCACTAACCGACATAGACATTAACGCATACACACAGGCACATACGGAATGCTTACAGACATACACAGACACGTTCACAAAGAGGGCATACAAAATGAAACACCTCAAACAAATGCACAATACAACACACATGTACGCAAGATGACAAAGAGTGATTACATATACAGACAGATGATCAACGATTAATTAGATGTACGCATAGATGATCAAAGATTAATCAGATATTCACACAGATGATCAAATATCAACTAGATATACAAACAGATGATCAAAGATTAATTAGAAATACACCCAGATGATCAAAGATTTGTGATGGAGGTGAGGGGAGAGGGTCGTGACATGAGGTCAGGTGGGGGCGTTGGGTGTGGTGGAGGTGAGGGGAGAGGGTCGTGACATGAGGATTTCAGGTTAGGGGTCGTGAGGCGATGGAACCAGACGGGGGCGTGAAGTGAGGTGAGGCGAGATGAAGGTAGGGTCGTGAGGCGGGAGGGAGGGAGGTAGGGAGGCTGGGGTAGTGTAAACAGCGGCTGCAGGTCAGGTCCCTGGGCGGCCTCACCACCACTACCACCATCAGCAGCAGCAGCGGCGGCGGCAACTGTCCAAACACTGTCAGCTGTTTGTCCTGCTCGGCCCACCCAAACCCCAGCCAAGACTCCGTCTGTGCCCCAGTGCCCCGGGCCTCACGCTCCTTGCCCCAAGCCTCGTGCCCCCTTGACCCGACCCAGTGCTCCGGGCCTATTGGTCCGTCATCACCGAACAAACGCCCTCCCGTCGCCACACACACACACACACACACACACACACACACACACACACACCACAAAGCACTGCCAACGACCGCAACACTTGCTTCGTGCAGTCTAGTTTAGACCGGTACCAGTCAACCCTATCGGTTATCTCCCTTTCATTCAGTCTGTGAAGTTATGCAAATTAAGGTTACCCCCGTCCAGGTGTGGCCCGGGGGAAGGAGGGGAGGGGGTAGGGTGTGTGTGTGTGTGTGTGTGTGTGTGTGTGTGTGTGTGTGTGTGCAGGCGCAGGCGCACTACCATCCGCCGCGCAAGACGTATATCAACAAGTTAATCTCTCCATACCAGCGGATGAGACGCGATCGAGTTTTGGACGCAGGCGATGTTCAACCAACCGGAGGCATTCGAGAGCGAGGGAAGTTACATTTAACTTGGCAGATCACTTGGAATGAAAGGAATTCTCCTTACGGTCTTAGATTACATTCGCAAATGCAGTAGAACGGATCACTCACACCGAAGACTCATCATCACTTTGCTTGTTGCGTCGGTGATCAGCCGCTGCCTCAGCCCCCAGCATGTCTGCTGGTGTGAGGAGTGTACCAACACCGCCGCCACCGCTGCCGCACCACGACCATCATCATCATCATCATCATCTGCTCCCTGGCTGACCACAGACGTGCGTGGCGAGGAGTACAGTGGCTGCTGCTGCTGCGGTCACCCCCTCCCCTTCCGTTAATGGCTCAGCCAACACGCGCAGCCATACCTTACACTCGCCATTATCCACTTACTCCGTGTGAGTGTAAATCATGACAGTTTGGGCGGCAGAACAGGATCACCCGGGAGGAGATGAAAATATGTATATATTCGAGGTGATGTTACTCTCATCTGACCAAAGGTTTTCACGACATCTTTCTGTCCACAGGTACTGTAACTTCGACGTGTGATGCGACACAGGTTCATTCGCGTTGGTCTGTTAAAACGTATATTTCTTTATTTGTTGGACACATGAGTACGGGGCCAGGAGGGGGCCATCTTCCACCCCGGGCCAGCAACCTTCAGGACACAGCTCTGATAACATGTAACCAGGTGTTGGCCACTCACATGTACACCGTCATCCCCTGGCCCGTCTGTCCCCCACACAGTTTCGAACCTCATCTTCATGCCCAGAAACGTATATCAACAACCCGCCGGACCCCTAGGTTCCTCCTGGCTCAAGGCTGAAGAAGGAACCAGTTCACACACACATAGGCGTCCGTGTATCTACGGACGCCTGATAAATCACGAACGGTTGCCTCAGTCTAGCGAGATTAATCAATTAATCCTTCAATCACAAAATAAGATGAGGGGTCTCGAGCTTATTTACTATAAAGCCTCTTCCGTATTTCCCGTAACGTGGAGAGGCATCTGATCATCTGACACACTTGTAGACAGCGTGGTCATCTTTATCGATCAGACTTATGTTAGTATTATTATGATACTTTTCAGAGATGTTTCTGGTATATGAATGATACTTTCAGTGAATCAATCTTCGTTTTCTCTGACTTTTCATCATTAATGCCGAGTGAGGGTAGAAATTGGGAAAATCCTGTGGTATTTTTTAGTGCGGAGTAAATCATTCATATTAACAACAGAAGGGTTTTGATTCGGGTGTGTGAGCTTGTGTGCTGGTGTGACGCCGTGTGCTACACCTGACCCAGGTGACGGCTTTGGGGAGGAGTGACGCACGTTAATGCAGGTGGGACGACGTATCAATGTGGATAATGTGACGCAGCAGTGTGGGTGGTGTGGACAGTGTGACGGGGGAATGTGGGCGGCGTGGACAGTGTGACGGAGGGGTGCGGGTGGTGTGGACAGTGTGACGGAGGGGTGTGGGAGTTGTGGACAGTGTGACGGAGGGGTGTGGGTGTTGTGGACAGTATGACACTGTGGGCGGGTGAGTAAGAGATGTAGGGAGGAGGGAGGGAGGGAGGAGGAGCTGAGGCAGTGTAGTTGGAGGTGGGGGTGGCAGTGGGTGTGGTGTCAGGAGAGTGGAGGGCGGGTAGGGGGACCGCCCGGATGGGGAATTATCGATCAGCGTGTTGGGTGGGTGGGTGGGTGGTGCACGGGACATACACACAATGGCTGGCTCTCGTTGGCACCTGTGGGTACACACACACACACACACACACACACACACACACACACACACACACACAGAGTACAACACTCATGACGACTCCATGAGGTTCATGCTCCCATGAGGGAGGACATGACGATAAGACTCAACGCTAAAGAAAAAAAAAAAGGAGGCATATTCAAATTTCTACCACTCAGGGAATATGAGAAAGCGATATGAGATGAAAAAAAAAAATGTATATTGAGATATATCTACGCGTGTACTCCTGAGTGCGACAGGTAAAAAAAAGTTGTGGCGGACAAATAAAATAAAGAAACGCGCATAAAATATTGATTTCCGGAAGTTGTGAAGGCTGGGCCGAGATACGCTTCCGGTCCGGGAAGGGGGAGGAGGAGGAGAGGGGATAGGGGGAAGGGGAGGTAAAGGGGGGTAAGCTGGAACGTTACCATTCCCGGCGGAATGTCGAGCATGGCCTTGTGTGCGGGAGGCGATGCTCAGCAGCAGCAGCAGCAGCGGCGACACAGCGAGCGCGCCCTCTGGCCCTTATGTCGCGACGGTCATGTTGCGCAGCCTCGGGTTGTGCTGCGGTGGCGGTGGTCCAGTGGCAAAACAACCCGGCCTTGTGTTGAGCAGCGGCAACGTAGGTTATGTTGCCGGAGTGTTGTAGAAGGAAGCTTCTATTCTTGTTTTTTCTTTTTTTTTGACCGTGATCGAACGCCATTTGGAGTCTCATGTGATCGTTTTGGCCACTGTGTACTGCCTCACACCCTTGTTACATCTGTGACCTAGGTGTAACAGCTAGAGAGAACGTCATCCCTTGTGTTACCTCTTTCTCAAATGACAGATCCATCAAAAAAGTTTGAATGTAATCAACTGATCTAATTATGATTATGTAATCCTAAGATTCCTTTTTTCGAAGATTCCTGCAGCTTCAGGGGCTGCGCTTTAATCAGTAGCAGGGAAATGATGGGTTCCTATGAGGTGAGAAGTTCTCCACTCCCGGCGTAATGTCATGCAAGTATCATTCACACGTAATTAATGAAACCACAGTCGCACAACCGTTGGCAAACTCTCGTGATGTGATGCACTGCATTTTCCTCACGACACAGCACCATCTTCATTGCCCTCACCTGTTGGACCACCGTATCCAGGGTGAGGCACAAGGTGTGGAGGGGAGGGTAGCACAGGGTGTGGCAGCAGCGAGGGGTGGAGGGCAGTAGCATAGGGTGTGGCAGCAGGAGTGGAGGGACGGTAGCACAGGGTGTGGCAGCAGGAGAGGAGGGAAGGTAGCACTTGGTGTGGCAGCAGGGAGGTGGGAAGGATATAGTAGCACAGGGTGTGGCAGAAGGTGAGGGGGGGTAAGGATGGGGAGGGCAGCAGCCCAAAATGTGGCAGCATCCTGATAATTCCAGAGAGGCTGAGGACTCGGACGTCCGCCGGACACCCCCACGTAACCGTGACCGGAATCTGTAAAATCCGGAACCGGCCTTGTAGCTGGCCAGGAAGGTTGAGGTTGAGGAGGAAGTTCGGTGACTCCTGCCCGCCCACCGCCACACCTGCACCCTACTGTACATGGCTTATGGACATGTCAAACACGACTGTATACTGAGACACTGGAGAGAGAGAGAGAGAGAGAGAGAGAGAGAGAGAGAGAGAGAGAGAGAGAGAGAGAGAGAGAGAGAGAGAGAGAGTGTGTGTGTGTGTGTGTGTGTGTGTGTGTGTGTGTGTGTGTGTGTGTGTGTGTGTGTGTGTGTGTGGCTGCTGGGGGGGTGGAGACACGTCAGGAAAGCATGTGCCACACCTGACCCAGCTGCAAGCCGCCTGCGAAAGGTCACGCCTCTCATGGATGTCTGAAACACGTTCTTAAAAGGTCACGTCTCTCATGGATGCCCGAAACATGATGTATACATGAGATATCATAACTCCTGTGTATCGAACTTTCAATACTGCATCTTTTTTTTTTACTATCGACCATCCCATACATTTCCCTTCTTTTCAGGACCCCGTTGGAGCAGATGATGGCGGGCCGTCACTTAGCTCACGTTCCATCACGATAGTAGGCGACAGATATGGGAAATATCAATGCCACGTACAGACACATAATGGAACAGTGTGGCACAGCAGGAGTGGGCCAGGTAGCCACCCACCACACCACAGCAGAATGATCATCCGAAGACCTAAAAACAACACACTGCGGTACAGTTCAGCATAGTACACAGTACCACAATATTTACACATGTGTTTCTTAACAACCATATGAAAACACTGCAGTTATTAGTCCAAAACACAGACGAGGCGCTCGCTCGACGAGAGAGTGATGTAGCAAGAGACACTCGTATATAAAATGGATGTCCCCTTTTTGCGATCCCACGGGAACTGCAAAAAAATACCAGTTGAAACACCGGGTTGAACAAAGCTGCAGGTAATCCCATAATGCGACAGTAATTTCCATTTCCACACCTTCCAAAGTACACTGCAAGAGAATGCAGCAAAAGGCCGGCTAATCCTGTAATAGTGGGATGATTATATAGTCATGGGCGGGCCTTGGGATGTGACACTGGCGGACATTTGTAGCTGGGCACTGGGCGCGCCGCCGAGCATCGCTGCTTCCTGCAATTTGTCGCTAGGGGGGACGGAGGGAAGGGGGGGTGGCGCACGCCCACGGGGGTGGAAGGGGGGGGGGAGGGTTGGGAATGGCGCACGCCCAGGGGGGAATGGCGGACTGTTGAACAGCCACGGTGGGTGGGAGTGAGTGAGAGGATGCACTTATCAAACTATAATCCAGGAAGGGACGTGTGTTATCAGTAAAGTAGATTTGTAAATACAGGTTGTGAGGTTCTACCTCATGCTAGGGGGTTCGTGAGGAGAGGCAGGTCAAGATGAGGGGCGCTGAGGACCACGGAAGCTCCAGGTCGGAAAGAATGAGGAAGGGAGCCTGTCTCGGGTGGACTTGAGCCTCCTCACCATTACTCGACTGTACCACATATAAATAAATAGCTAATCACAATAACGCGAACACCTTCATACCACACACACACACACACACACACACACACACACACACACACACACACACACACACAGGAATCTGCGTGTGAGAGAGGACTTGAGAGTTGGCTTCGTCCCTAACTTTTTACCAGAGTCCCACAATAGGTGTGGTGGAGCAGGCAAACCGTTTGATGGCAAATAGAATAGATTTCAAGTGCGTGGATAAGGAATATTCCACAAGCTCTTCATCTAAAGAGGCACAAAGAGCTAACAGAGGGAGCCCAGAGGAGGGAAAGAAATATAGTACTAGAACCAAGAAAGCTGAGTTACAGCGAAAGACTAAAATCCTGGAAGAGAGAAGAATGAAGGGTAACCTCACCACACAACTTTTCTACTTTCTGAACCAGATTGATGACATATGCAGTGAGCAACTCT
This sequence comes from Panulirus ornatus, assembly GCF_036320965.1. NCBI lineage: Eukaryota > Metazoa > Arthropoda > Malacostraca > Decapoda > Palinuridae > Panulirus > Panulirus ornatus. Next base: position 4,767,925 of record NC_092238.1, read on the forward strand.
TCGAAGGATGTAGGAATAGAACAACCAAAAGACATGATATTAAGCAAGAAACATATTCAAAAAAGAGGCAGAGAGGTAACTTTATTGCATAAATATAAGGGCTGAGCAAGAATGTGATGAACGCAGATTGCATACACAAGTTTAAAAGGCTGCACGATAACAGAGAAGGTTAATAGGGTGGGGCCCCACGAGTGTAGAACTCCCTCCCCGTACAGCACAAACAGGTAATTACAAACACACACACAAAACAACCCTTCGATAAAACTCTAAGGACACCACACAACAATCCTTATACGAATCTTTTTGAAATTAACTGGGCTAACACTTAAATTGCAAGTTCTATAGAATGCCAGTAGTCTGGCAATATGGAGGCCATCCCTTACACTCACAGCCTCGTCAGAGACGTAAGACCTCTGTGGCATTCGCCTTGACAGACTTCACTTACATTTTCGACCTGGTCGACCCATCATAACACACTTATCGACAAACCTATCAACACAGAGCTGTGGAGAGAAGTATTACTCTATGGTTTCCAGACCTCCTCAGTGAGTGTCATCAGGCTGTGCGCTATCGAAACGAGAAATCATCCTTTGAAGTTCTCACGTGTGGCGTCCCACAGGGCACAAAGATGGGACCCTTGCTCTTCCTCATCTGGCATTCGCTTCCTTAATGGATGAACCTCGTCAATGGAAATACGTTGCGTCAGGTTGGACGACGTCTCTCCCAACGACGTAGCCCTCCAGAATACCCTTGAATATCATCCGGGGATAAACCACCACCAACCAGATCACCGTCTACGACAACCAAGAGAGAGCATATCTTATCTACATCAGTCTCGCCTCCAATCATGTCCCACCTACAACTGTGTCACTAAGTGCCAGCCATCTCCGGGTTGTTCAGTCCACCAAGCTTCTCGGTGTCACTCGGAACAATAAACTAAGCTGGAAAGAACACGTCAGTACACCATCAAACCTTCCACCTATCGTCTCTATTTATTTCGTGAGCTCAAAACACACGGACTTCCTGTCTCACACATAACACTTGACCACACGTACACCTCATTCATGGATCTCACATAAGAGAAGGGAGATGCGTCATCATCTGACAAAAAAGAGATCTACTACCTTTAAAGCCCACGAGAGATATTCATACACTGGAATTCTACTTCAAAAGAGGAGAAAGGGTGTTTGAAACGTCCAAGAGTCATTCCCTCTACTGGGATCATCATACAGAGAGACTGGTCGTGTTTATGTAACATGGGTACACGAGATGGAACTCAGCACACGTCTTTCACCAGCGTCTTCGTTGACGAGGCCATAAGAGCCGACGACATCGCCAGCGGACAAAGAGACTGGGCAAGAGCGAGGCTGTAGCGGGCCCCGCAGCTATTTAGCTGCGGGGAAGCATGACGGACGGAACCTGTGGAGAGCAGGTGTGGTGGGGCGGGGCACGGGACCAGCCCAGCCCAGCGCCGGAAGGAAGGAGACGCCGCCAGAGGAAGGCAGGAGGAAGGAAGGAAGGAAGGGTGGAGCTGGTTGGGAGGGAGAGTGCAAAGAGGATGCTTAACCTATCCTCGAAGCTCATAATCATGTGAGGTACGTATGGCTAGCTCTGGTGAGGGCGTAGAAAAATAATGGCCACCTTCCCCTGCGTCCTGGGGCACCCGAAGGGAGGCTCCTGAAGGATTATGACCTGGTGAGTATAGGCAGGGCATCTATGGCACCTCCACTGGGAATTTACTCCCAGGCTAAGGCTGTATAACCAAGTACAGTCTCGTCAAAGAACTTTTCACTCCAAGGGAGTTCACATTTCCCTGCTACTGAAAGTAGCGTAGTCTTGGGCTGAGGAGCCCCTAGAAAATGACCCGAGTAACAGGAGAACTTAAAATTTCGGTCATAAGGCAAATAGAGAATATATATATATATATATATATATATATATATATATATATATATATATATATATATATATATATATATACACGAAAATAAGCTCCATAAACTGTCGTAAATTACGTCAAATGGATTGAAATTGGCGCAAATAACACATTTGCGTGAATGCGTTGAAGGCTGTGCACTGCCACAGACACATGTGCGAGGCTGTGCAGCATCAGCCAACACTGGTGCACAGAGCCATATATGGCTCCTTGTAGACCTTAAGATCAATAATGGACTTGAGTCTGTTTCTCGATCCATGTAAATGCCACTCCATTCGGCCAGACCACCTCGCTTGGACCTTGGGTCTGTGTTGTCTGTGCATCTATGTAACTAATATCGACTTCCATCTCACCCGTACCTTATTCTAAGTTGGGTCAGGAAGTAGGCAACCAGAGCTCTGTCTCAGGCACGGCAACCCGTCTAACATCCTTCAGCGTAAACTAGCGAAGCACACGTTTGAATGTTGTGGTGTTAGAAACTTGTCGCAAAATTGTTGGTTCTGTGACTGCTAAAGTAACTTGCCATGCCAGGCTCCTCCGCTGCCGCTGGTGTTGTCGAAGTCTTGGTGACCATATCCACCATCCTTGAAGCGAGGCTGATTTGCCAGCGAGATTTTTTTTTTTTTTTTTAGCTCGACATGATGGATACGCTGTTTGGTGAGTGGCCGCAGTGCTGGAGCGTCCAAAATTATTACATATATCCCCTCTCCCTCGAAGGCATCGACTTCGCGTCCGACCGCGTCTAATTTCTGGGAATTCCCGTTGTGCTGAGATTTCCCAGAGAAATTCCTCTCCCTCCCCTCAGGAGCAGATCTGCCGCAACCATAACATGTTGTGGGACAATGTAGCTACGGAGGGGCCCCTACAGACCGGCTAATGAGGGACGTCACTGGCAGACTGAAGTAGGAGGAGGCGCGGGGTTGGGGAATTCTTGGGAGCGGCGGGGCAAGACACCACCGCACAATGCCCCGGTCCTTCGCCTCCTCCTGATGAACCTTGTACCTGCTGTACCTGCTCGTCCTCCCCTGGGTTCGACCAGCTTGTAACTCTCCCAGACAATCAATCAAGAGGCCTTTTCTCCCAGAGACTTGTACCGTGCCAATAATATTGTCTGCTCTTCACTGGAAGCTCGCTGGAATGTCTCTTTTCTCTTTTCCTCGAGTTCCAGGGCTTTTTTTTTCTTTCTTTTAATCATTCTTGACAAGGAGAAGGTTCATGGAAGATCTAGTTCAACAGTGACGTGGGAAAACAGTCTTATTAGGAATATTGTCTGTGGCCCAGCCTTATATATTCATATATATATATATATATATATATATATATATATATATATATATATATATATATATATATATATATATATATATATATATACCTATTTTTACTGGAAAGGGACAATGTCTTTACTCGTAGAGCCCCATCTACTGAATTATCTCTCACACAACTTCAACTTCTGTATGCTGTCCACACTCACAATTTACTGTCTCAGTTGATCCCATTCATGTACACCATAAAAGAATCTTAGATCTTTTCGAACAAGTACCTTGTTTAATTTCATGTTGTTCTCTCTTCACGTCTATCGAAGAACCGTTCACTGTCGGCGTCATCAGACCAGTCTATGATCACTGAGGTTGTGATCAGGTCACCCCTTACTCTCTTCTCTCGTCCGCGGTGTACTAATTTATGCCTTCTAGTGTCTCACTATAACTCATATCTCTTAATTCTGATACTATGTTTGATGCCCTCCTTTGGACCTTCTGTGTGTGTGTGTGTGTGTGTGTGTGTGTGTGTGTGTGTGTGTGTGTGTGTGTGTGTGTGTGTGTGTATGTGTGTGTGTGTGTGTGTTCAATGTAAAGCTGCAGTGTACCTGAACCAATAGAAAGCTGACGTGGCCGAGTGCTTAGGCGCGTCTCCCCAGTAAACCAAGTCCGCCAGAGACGCCACCATCTGCCCTCCACTGCGGGCGGCTCTTGACTCCAAGTCCCTAGTAATGTGTGGGGTATAGCTGGCTCCCGTTCCTCCTCCCTCCCTCAGACCCACGGCGGACAGAGTCGAAGCGCTTGATGTTATCACACACACACAGATAAACAAGGATCCATCAGCGCTTTGTGTGAGGCGACCGCTTCCATTATAACCCCTTCCCAGCAGCACAAAACCGAGTATCCATTATTACGTTCGTTCCTGTCACCTTCCTGCCAAAAGACGTCATTAGGGAAGAAATTGCCAAGGTCGGACTCAATTCATCTTTCGTTCTTACTCCTCGTGTCATATTCAATTTTCTCTCCATAAAGCAGGTCCCCTCCCGCCCTCCCCTCGGCCTTCCTGACGAAGGATATTGATGCTACGGGGATACAAGCAGAGGGTAAACATTACAGATGATAATGGGAGGATCTAGGACCTCGAGCCAGACGGCGGAGTAGCCCTACTAGATCACGTAAGTGGCGAGACGAAATGAATAACTGTAAGGGGTATAAGAGTTTCCTTCATCCCTTCTCTTCGTGCAGTTCATGGCCGCAATAGGCAGTCATATAACTTGAGGCGAAGATGCTATACTCACTGACGGACGTGTCTGTGATTAATGTTTGACGCTAACCCGCTGGAAAAGAAGACTGTGGGGAGATGGCCGGGAGGCGGTCTGGAATGCCAGCACCGTAGGGGGGCGCCACTGGAAAATAAGTCTGTATTTCGCCCCCGAGATGGCGTGTCCATTGGAGGTGGAATATCATCCTTGTCTAATAAGACTGATGGTCCACAAACCCTCACGCTTGGTGGCAGCTATGGGGTCAAGGCTTGCACCATGAGCTGCTCCCAGTGCCTCACACTGATCATGAGCTGCTCACAGTGCCTCACACTAGCCATGAGCTGCTCACAGTACCTCACACTAGCCATGAGCTGCGCACAGTGCCTCACACTAGTCATGAGCTGCTTACAGTGCCTCACACTAGTCATGAACTGTGAGCCTCACACTGGTGGGAGCAATCAGACGTGTGTCGTGGTTGACGCCCGCATGTTGATTGAGGTCCTAGCGGGCGCCTGAGCCGGCACGCGCATACCTGGGGTCAACTGAGGTCACCTAGACTGGCTCCTGCACACATGGGGTCAACTGGTGGACGCGCGGGCCGACTCCTGCACACTTAGGATCAACTGGCAGCCCAGGTGCGCATGTAACCATTAGTGAGAGACTATAGGAAAATTACGACCACCTTCCTTCACCCTGCTTATCTTCCTCCTCCCTTTCTTCTCCACCATTCCTTCCCTTTCAACCATTTTAGTCCTGACCTTCGGATCAGACCCTCTACCCTCCCTCCAACCCTCCTTCCCCCAGCCCTCCCTCCCTCCCACGCCTGGCGTGGGTGGTTGTTGGAGGATATGGTCCCATGGTCGGCGCCAAGCACCTGGTAATCACAAGGGAGTGAAAGCCTCCAACGAGACCATACAGACAGACGACTAGCGTAAGCACTGTGGATGGGAGGAAAGGCGTAGGTGTAGAGCGCGTCAGTGTATCTACGAAGGGTGTAGTTTGTGGAGAATGGGTGTAGTGAGGGTGTAGTGTTCGTATATACATACACTGTGAGTGTGAGTCATATGCATAGCTTGGGGACGTAAGTCGTGTGTGTGCGATGAGGATGTAGGGTGTGAGCTCAGGGCGTGGGAGTAAGATGGAGGAGGAGAAGGTGAGGTTTAGGGTGTGAATTGCATGGTGTGGGTGTAGCTCGTTGTGGGTCAATGTAGAGCGAGGGTTTCGGGAACAGAGGGGTACAGCACACTGAAGAATGTCGGGTCGAATTATCCGACACATTATAATGTCAATTACACGACCCTTATTTATTCCCCCAAATTCCAGATTTCGTCTTGGGGTCCCCGAAATGACCGCAGTGTTGCCAGCGCCGGGTCAAGGATCTCTTCCCAAGCACGGAATGGCAAGACGGCCTCGTCAGATCGAATACAACGACAAGAGAAAAACCACAAGAACTGAACCTACCATATACGAGAGCAACTGCTTCCTCCTCCACCACACACGTCATCGTCTTTGCAAAGAAACGTCCCTCGCGAAGAGCGAAATATTTAAGACGTGCGTCAAAGGATGTATTGAGGGAACACCTCTCCCTTGCGTTCGCTGAAGAATGGTTATGGTCACATGCCGGTGTGTGTGTGTGTGTGTGTGTGTGTGTGTGTGTGTGTGTGTGTGTGTGTGTGTGTGTGTGTGTGTCTGGAATTCACTACGCAAATGGTCAATAATGCTCCGGGGATAATGGGGGCCGGATTCCATGAGCAGCCATTCTTTAATCAGAGCAGCAACGGCCGAGGTGGAGGAGGAGGAGGAGGAGGAGGAGGGACAGGGACACACGCTGAAGAATGGGGGAAACTGGATTTTGTTTTTGGGCTGGGGTCTCTCCCTCAGAGACGAGATGGGAGGATTACTGTATGTGGAACTTTGAAGGGTAGTGTAAGTAGTAATCCTGGAGGAGGTTAGCGTAGTAGTGTGCGTGCCTCGAGCGATAAGGCATCTTGCCCAGACGGTGTAGACGGCAGCTGCTGCCTGGCTATGTGTGTGTGTGTGTGTGTGTGTGTGTGTGTGTGTGTACTTGGAGTCTCTGGTGTATATATGGAAACAGGGAAAAGCATGTTACAGTGTGCGCTGAGACAAAAATGGTAATCAGAAATACATGGTTTCATCAATGGTACAAGCGAAAGTATACATAATGGAGTGAAAGTGGGGAGGGGGGGGGGTGTCAACTGGCGTGCAAAGGAGAGGTTGTGAGATGTGAACGTGCTGGAAGGTTACGACTATTGGGATGGGTTCGAATCCTAGAAAGGGCATTTGGCCCACAGCTAACTCAACTGTTCCTCCTCCCATCGAGGCTGGTCGATCAAAGCCTCTCCTCTCCTCATAGCATCTGCTGCAGGAGGGGCACACGCCACCCCTTCCTTAGTCCTCCACGCCTCCTCAGACCCCCACCTTCCTCTTTTCTTATCCTTCTCCATACCCCACTCACACCCTTACTCCCATCTATCTCCCACATTCCCTCCATATACCCCCCCCCCCCCTGCTCTCCCCACCCCTTATACTCCCGACCTTACCAGTGGCAACAGAATATATTTGCCCGGGGACCCCTGGACAAAGCAGCCGTTGCATCGAAAATGTGGGAAAGTTATGATAAAAAACGGGATACAAAAAAGGCTACAATAAGAAAAAATGGGTAGACAGAGAGGCCGACCTTTGCAAGCAGAAGAAAGAGAAATGTGATAAATAGGAGTAGCCAGGGTACGATGGGTATAAGAAAAAAAAAAAGAGAAAGACAAAAAAAATCTTTGGAAAAAAAAAGAATTGAACATATCCGACCGCTGGCCGTCTTTCTCAGAACACATCGTTTATTTGGAACACCAACACTCGCTGCATCATCAGCAAACACATCAGTTCACTTTGTGTTGAAATAACTAATATAACATCCAAGTTTTAGTCAGTTATTTTTCTAGGATGTATATATACATAATACGAATTTAGTGACTACTTAAACTGAGTGGTTGCCTTCATGCCCTGCTTGGATTAGTAGGGGTGAGGGAGCGAACGAAGAGTTGCGCACGTGGGGCGAGAGAGAGGAGGGGGTTGTGTGTGTGTGTGTGTGTGTGTGTGTGTGTGTGTGTGTGTGTGTGTGTGTGTGTGTGTGTGTGTGTGTGTGGCCATATACTCAGGCCTGAGCCGCCGCCACCTCCTCGCCAGGTCTAACATGATGCAGATCTCACATTGGTCTACATATATATATATATACATAATTTTTTGGTGACGCATCTATCATTGTTACTGCCCTGATCTCTCTCTCTCTTCTCTCTCTCTCTCTCTCTCTCTCTCTCTCTCTCTCTCTCTCTCTCTCTCTCTCTCTCTCTCTCTGAAGTCGATCCTTCATCCACCTCAGATCGAGAATTGTTATGGAAGGTACGTGGCGACTGAGACCGGTAGCGCTATTCAACGAGCGACACACGCGGTGAGCGCCACGCGCTAGCTTTTCCGTCATGGAATAACCTCGTCGTAGGTACTCGTAGGTTGAATGATGGGCATGTAGGTACTTGCTCTGCTGGCCCGTGAGATTGGTCAGTACACAGGTCCCAGGTCGAGCTGTGCTGGCTCACACTGTGGTACATCACACAGGTCCCAGGTCAGGTAGTGGCGGCCCACACTGTGGTACATCACACAGGTCCCAGGTCAGGTAGTGGCGACCCACACTGTGGTCAGGGAGACAGACGGAGCTTGATAAAGCTGTGGTGTGCACGTGCGGGTCGACAGGTGGCGTGGGGCTGGTGGGGGGCCATCAATGTCACATTGTTTCCCTCGAAAGGTTAAAACTCAGAACAAAATAGACATCTTTTTTTCCCCCTTTTCGAGCCTCTCGAAGTACAAATTATAATTTTCCACATCAGTATAAAAAAAAAAAAATCTGCACAGGCAAACTTGGTACTTGGAATGATTTGGAACATGCAAAAATATTGACTGAATTTCTCATACGTGGAAGAAATGGGTGAAAATGGTTTACTAATTTTTTTGGCAACTTGACTGGTTCCTACAAGTGGACAATCAGTGTGTGGTCAGCGGCGTGGTAGGCGTGGGTGCCCAGGACGATGGTATCTGAAGATATTTGTCGTACGGTGCTGGAGAGGAGGAGTGGTGGTGGTGTGGTGTTCGCCTCTTCCCTCCCCGTCCTTCCCCGCACCTAGCTGCCACACCACTGTCCCCTCCCTCCGCCTTTCTTTCCTCCTCTGTCTGAGCATCACTTCAAGATTGTGTTTTCAAAATCGTCTTGTATGCAGGTTAATGGTTGCTTGATTGGATCAGAAATATACGTCAATCGATCTGTTGATCTGTCTATATCATCCTTAAATCCATTCCCAGTGGCTTACCCTCACCTTATTTTAAATCATATATATATATATACATATATATATATATATATATATATATATATATATATATATATATATATATATATATATATATATATATATATATATATATATATATATATATATATACAGATCAGAAAGCGAGTGGATGACTTTTTCAAAAGAAAAACTTAGTGCGAGACAACGTGATGTTTGGGAAAGGTGATCATGGGTAATGAGCCTCTTCTTCGATTTCTACGAGAGAGTAAGCTCCGGTGGACGCTATCTCGACTGCCAGAAAGCATGTGACACTTGCACCGAAAATCAGAGGATGGTAAAGAAGGGACAGACTCTTTTAATGGATGGAAGATCATCTCAACGGGAGGGAACAAAGAACATATGAAGGGAGCCTTTACGAAATGGATTCACGTCACTACAGGGTTCTGTCCTGGGATCATTGCTCTTCATGATCTGTGCGAATAACTTGCCAGAAGAAATGAACGTGTTCCTGTACATGTTTGTGGATGATGTCAAAATCATAAGTAAACGCAAAAGTGGGAAGGATTTCATCATCTTATAAGGGAACCTGTATGAACTCCAAAGTTGGTCTGGTACATGGTTTATGACACTCAGCTTGCGTAAACGTGATGAGAGAGTGAGATCCGTTTTAAACCAAAGAGAAGGCTGGGTGGAATGACTGCATTTGGACCACCTGAAAGCATTTGACACTACACCACACAGGAGATTGGTTAAGAAACTGGATCTTCAGGAAGGAGTAACGAGCAGAGTACATCGATAAACCAGGGATTATCTCAATGGAAGGGGGGGGGGGGGGAAAGGACGAATGTCTTGGGAAACCTTTCTTTAAAAATGGACTTAGATTACCACCGGCGTACCGTAGGGGACTGTTCTGGGATCAATGCTCTTTTTGATCTATACAAGTGACTCACCAGAGGGGCAAGTAACTTGTCAGAAAAAGAAATGTAAAGAATTACTTTCATACCATAAAAGTGGAGGACGAATGGAATAAACTTGATTATGAGACTATGAGTGTGGAGAGTATACAGAAGCTAAAAAAAAGAAAAAACTGTACAATACTTAAAAAAAGGTTCAAGAGGCAGGGCCCCACGAATGTAAAACTCCCAACCAGTACTTTACAAATAGATACACACACACACACACACACACACACACACACACACACACACACACACACACACACACACACACCACATGCAAACATAAACAGACCTGAAATGAATTGGTGATAAACATCCACTCAATAATTCACCAAGTCCCAGCTTGCCGGACTCCAAGCTTCACCAAGTCCCAGCTTGCCGGACTCCAAGCTTCACCAAGTCCCAGCTTGCCGGACTCCAAGCTTCACCAAGTCCCAGCTTGCCGGACTCCAAGCTTCACCAAGTCCCAGCTTGCCGGACTCCAAGCTTCACCAAGTCCCAGCTTCCCGGACTCCAAGCAAACTTTAGCTCTCGTGCCGTAAATCTGATCCGGCCGGCTACAATGGTGTCCATACGGAGCCATGATGTCGCACCTATAAACCCGTGGATAAACGCCCTCTAGACACTGATGGACCCACTACCTACCACCGTTCTTAATATCCACTGCTGAACCTTATACCTACTGCTGAACCTGCTACCTACTGCTGGCCTCAGTACCTACTGCTGGTGGTACTAGCTTCTGCTGAACCCACTTCCTTCTGCTAGACCACTTACTAACCGCTAGATCCTCTGCTCACTGCTCGGGCCATTGCCACCTACTGCTAGGTACTCTACCTACTGCTGCACCCACTGACTACTACTGAACCCACTGTTACACTGCTGATTCGCTTACGCCCCTACTGGAAGGAAAACACTGCTGACCAGACAACATTAAAAAAAAACTCAGTGAGACTCGAGCATACATCTGGCTGGGGGCGACAGAAGGACGGTGTTAGGGTGGAGGAGGGAGGGAGCAGCGAGCAGAGACGGGCATAATAGGTGGGAAAAAGGTGATAGAAGTGATAAATAAGGTATAGGGTCGCAGCGAAGATGAGAGGGAGATAAGAGAAGTGTTGGGAGAGAGAGAGAGAGAGGGTGGGGGTGCAAGCGAGAGAGTGTGAAGAAGGACTGAAAGATGATACGAATGAAGGTGGGGAGACAAGAGAGGGGCAGTGAGAGAAGAGACTACGATAAATATAGCTCAGTGGAGAGGCAACGAGAGAGATTTCTGAAGGAGAAATGGAGACTATGTGGAAAACACAGATGAGAGAGAGAAAAATGCCGAGAAGGAAGGACGTGATAAACTGGAAAAACAAAAGATGTGGGAGTGGAGGAAACAGGGAAATGAAACAATGAGAAAAGATTAAGGGGTTGAGGAAAAGATAACACGAGAGATAATGAGGAAGAAGAGAAGAAGGGAGGAGAAGAAAGGCTTAGAGAGCCAGGGAGAAAATATAGAATGACATTAAATACATGGAAGGGAGTAAACGCTTTGGTTAGAGAAAAAAAAAATCAGATATGAATAGAAACAAGAGAAAGAGTAAGAGGGAGGAGGGGAGGGAATGGTAAAGAGAGAGGGGGAAGGTGACAGAGAGAGAGAGGAGGAGGAAGAGGTGCACCCTAGCACTAGTAAAGGGGGGAGAGAGGGAGAGAGAGAAAGGGGGGGGGAGAAGAAGTGCAGCCTAACACTAATAAAGGAGAGGGGGGGGGGGGTGATGATAAGCATCAAGGGAAAATCTATCCCTTTGAGTCACAACTGAGCAAACACCCTGGTCAAGGCTGGTGGGAGGAGGTGGGCATGTTACCCGACGACACATGGTGGGAGGCGAGGCGCCAGGTAGGTGGGTCGTGGTGGTGGTGCTTCGTCGTCGTCTTGAGGTCGGTCGTGATGGCTCTCTCTCTCTCTCTCTCTCTCTCTCTCTCTCTACATATATATATATATATATATATATATATATATATATATATATATATATATATATATATATATATATATATATATATATATATATATATATATAAGTACGAAAGAAAGAGAGGAAAGCACAGGGCCAGCGATACAAAAATGATATGAAATCTGTTCCGTAAGAAAGCCATTCCCGTTTTCTCTTTTCAATCTGTCAGCATCGCTCTGGACGCCTCCTTGGGCCTGAGCGGCGGCAGCTGCACAGGTAGTGGGTTTATGTACCTTCTATACTTTCCCTCTTTGTTCAGTCATCTTCCCTTGCCCTCCCTCCCCACCCTCTTATCTCATCTCCCTGGTTCATCACTGTCATTAATCCCACCTCTACACGTATGTTACTTCGTCTTTCGCGATAATCCTCTTCTTACTTTCCCTCCCTCCCATTCTTTCCAGCCCCCCCAGCGTCCTGCCGGTACATGGCGTCCTCATTAGCGAACTGTCTCAACCTGGGCAACACACACACACACACACACACACACACACACACACACACACCTGAGATGGTACTTGGGCACATACTGAGACTCGTCATCGTAACGGCGTTTCAGACGACCCCAAACGCTTTCGCAACATCGTTCGTTATCTCCACACGGAGTGGTCTGTTATCACGTCACGCTAAGGGTGAGGGGGGGGGGACATACGCCTAGTATAATAGCCTACAAACGCTGAAGTCTTGGGTCGTATCCTTTTACACCACTGGCTCTGTGGTGCGTCATATGCTCATACCACTGGTACCTCAATGTGCAGTGTGGCGACGCCACTGGAACCTTCGTGGGCAGTGGGGTGATACCAGTGGAACGGTCAAGAAGGAGGATAGCCTCTCGGAGATCTTGTGCCCAATAACTTCCAATGAAACCAGCGAGGCAGACCTCATCATCATCTTGACCCAGTGCAGTCATCGGGGGCACGACCCACGCGAGCGTCCGCCAGTATGTCCCAGACAATCGTCATCAGTGACGAAGATAACAAGATAAATGAATCTACGACAGCAGAACGAATCTTCGCATCTATATCAGTTTTTGCGAAGCGACGGAGATGGTGGCTTGTATTAACCTTCTGTTCTACTCCTGTTGTTGGAGGAGAGGTTTACTTACTTGACCTTTTGCCTCATCTGCCGTTAATCCAGCAGCGAAGTTCATCTGCGAAGTGTTTCGTCTGGAGATCCAATTGTGACAGCCACATGTGTTCAAGATCTGTGCGGCTCAGTGTCTGTTCGTGTCTTGCTTCCATGACACAGTGTGTTGCTGTGTGGTGTATACTTGTGACGTGTTTATTTCTCCCGACTGTAGCTTCATCTTCTACTTGAACTAATTAATCGCTTTTCATTGGCTCTGTATTATAGCTGTTTATTTCCGCTTATTTAAGACTAAAAGTATATTCATTCTTCGTTAGATTTCGTAAACTGTCTACGCTATTACTTTCCCCCTTTATTCCCTTTCCTTTTTTTCATTATCTGTTATTCTTGGTTCTTCCCCTTCCTCCATCTTCTCATTGCTCACCATCCCTCCTTCTCTACCGTCAGGGACTTCGTCCATGTCTTCTCCAGGGTGTTCTTAGCTTCCACCTAATCCTGCCTCAGCTGTCCACGTCTTACCTCCCCCCTACCCCCCTCACCGGCAGCCGCGGGTCCTCCTTCCTGATCCACAGTATAAACACACATCTCTGCCATTATTTACACTGGTCACTTATGTTCCACCTCGGCCTCGCAGGTTTTCGACCTACGGAAAAGTTTTTTTTTTTTCATTCTTTCTTTTTTTCCTTAAATCAGAAGTGTAAACAACGTCGGGTCAGGACGTAATGCCAGGGTTGATCTAGCCCGTTCGTGGTGGCGGCGGTGCTCTCTCCCTCTCCCTACCACCACCGCACCGGTAACTCTCTCTGTGTGTTACTCTAACCTGTCAGAATTCTTCCTTTCTGCCAGTAGCAGGAACCCTTACCTGCTGGCGCTCAGCAACACTTTCATTGTTTTCTGACTGCCTGCTCTCTCTCTCTCTCTCTCTCTCTCTCTCTCTCTCTCTCTCTCTCTCTCTCTCTCTCTCTCTCTCTCTCAAGTTAAGACCAGTGAAGGAGGCGAACTGCTTGCCGGCAAATGGTAGAATGGCATCGAGCGTAACACGGACAAGAAACTGTTCAGCAAACTGTTCCTGTCGTACGTTTGGCCATAGATCTGCTCACCACAGATGAGAGGAAAGTAAGGGATGACTCGATCACAACCTTTAGGATCCTTAAACCAGCTTCACAATGTCAACAATGAGCAGTTCTTCGAACATCCAACTGTAGAACACACACACACACACACACACACACACACACACACACACACACACACACACACACACACACAATGGATCACATTTTTTATCTAATCTAAATCTTGACTATTCACAGTTCCCATCCGTTTTTTTTTCCACAATTCATTCTCAATTTCTGGTGTCGCATTCTTTTAACGGCTCGTCCCCTGCCCATCCCGGTGGGCAACTAAGCCTCACACTATAAAAGCTATACATATATCGTCCATCAATCTACGTATGATTATTCAGTAGATGTGTCACTGAAAGCATTAATGATTAAAACTCCTTAAAAGTCCTCTTTTAGTAGTAACAGAAACAGACATAGACCAAGCTGCTTACATTTAGAACACCCAGCATTGTTCACTGTTCTCCTGAGAAGAGATCTGTAACATATACGAAAAAAAAGCGAAGGAAATTTTTTCCTGTGAGGAAGCTGAAGGTAACGGAGTTACATCTATATTTAGTGACGTGAAACATGAACTCTCACAGGTCCAGGTGGGAGCGGTGTCTCCTGATGAGATAAGATACGAGAGCTACAGTTGTTTGTACGTAGATAAGCATCGTTCTCCCTGGCAGAGGAACCCTGCCTCACCCACTGCCTGCCTCACCCCTCACGCCCTCCTCTTCCTGCCTCACATCCTACGCCCTCCCCTGCCTGCCTCACCCCACGCCCTCCTCTGCCTGCCTCACCCCTCACACCCTCCTCTGCCTGCCTCACATCCTACGCCCTCTCCTGCCTACCTCACATCCTACGCCCTCTCCTGCCTGCCTCACCCCACGCCCTCCTCTGCCTGCCTCACCCGACGCCCTCTTTTCCCTGCCTCACCCCACGCCCCTCAAATGGTCACAACATCTCTTCCTCTCTGTGTAGCCCATCGCCTCCTATAAACACCAAGAGGTCAATCAACTCACTCATCTCTCCCCGTCATTAACGTATCTCGTCCTCAGCCGCCACCTCACCTGTAGTACATCTCAATGTTTACCCCATTATCATCTCCACCCACGACTGCTGGGCCACCACACACACACACACACACACACACACACACCCTTGCGCCTCCGCGTTTAGCCCACTACCCACCGCTGCCCACCACAGTCTCTCGTTCTCCCTATCATGGTCCACCTACTCTCGGCCCACCTGCCCGTAGGGGATTAACAGCGCGCTATTTTTACAAACATTTGGGCGCCTCTCATGTTCTTTTCCAATTTACGAAGACTCATCATTATGCCCTGTAGTGATGGCGGACCAAATACCGTAGGATGTCACGTTGCTCCGAGATTCCTTGCCTGTCCTCTTGTGTCGTGTGTAGCAATCAGCATAACACTGATCTAAAGCTGTCAAATCGCTGTTCATACGACTCGACCTTATACTGACTGAGGCCCCGTCTGGACGAAGGGATTATTCTCTCATTCAGTGACGCTGATTTTCCCTTAATCTCCATCTGTTTGGTGTGTCACCAGCTGAAATAAGCCATGTTATCATTATACCTCTCTCTCTCTCTCCGTTGTGGACCAGAGAGGTTGGTCGTGTTTATGTAAGTCTTGGTAGGGTTTTACTGATGCTTAGCTGGTTGCTATACCATCCTCACTTCGGGCGAAGTGACCCATGAAGGCCTCTACACATCCACTAATGATCTGTTCCACTCGTCTATATACTCCCTCACACTGTCCTTCTGTCTCCCATTCGGCTCCCTCATTTTTTCCATTCATTTATCTTACCTGCTCACGCTTCCTGGGCATTACTCTTGCATCCATCCTGCTAACACGTACGTACAGGACAGTAACGGACAAAAGTCTGGTGACGCCCCTGGTCGGAGCTGCACTTAGCCCTCCTTCCCAAGAAGCAGAGACAGAAGGGCTTGGGTATAGCATCGATCAGGAGTGTGGTATAACCCAGGAGCAAAGGGCGTGTCCCACGACTTCATCAGCTAGAGATCTGCATCACCTTTTCACATTTTCCTTCATGGTTTCATATCATATTTGATTCATGACTTCTCACCTGACCAGCCATCGAGGACCCACGCTTCTTCCTGAGGATATAGATATCCACCTCCACCAACTGGCCTCCGCTGGATACTCCACGAAGTCCACTACGTCCTCGCTCCACCCTCACATAGACCAAACTGCTCCACCAAATCTATCCATCACTCTCCTGCACTCATAATCCAAGTCTACAGTTAATTCACGATGAATGTGAATGAACAGCACGTATCACCAGGACAAGCGACAGAGGTGGAATCTTTCCTTAAAAAAAAAAACACCCTAATCATGTCCTCATTCAGTCTCCGAACAAGTCATTTCGTCGTTCGAAGCTTGAAGGCACCAACCTGTGTGTTTGTGCGTTGCCTCACTTGCCTTTAGTTCGAAGCTTCGAGGCACCAGCATGTGTGTGTGTGTGTGTGTGTTGTCTCACAAGCCTTACTAGTCCTACCGTTCACTGTTTATTCATTCTTCATTATCAAACGTTTTTCAGCCGTTTGTGTCTTCCTTCAGTGTGTGTGTGTGTGTGTGTAGACATGCATGTTGATGCGAGTCTTTCGTCTGCAGGTCTTTTCATACGCCTATTCTCAAAGATACGAATCATATCAACTTTGGAAATTCGTATCCCGTTCGTAAACTTACTTACAACGTCATATCGATGTCACTGATCTATAATTCCTTCCGTCCCACTTCCCTATGTATCATATATATATATATATATATATATATATATATATATATATATATATATATATATATATATATATATATATATATATATATATATATATATATATATATATATATATATATATATATATATATTTCTTCATAACTCCCAGATTACGAACAAATAGGATTCTTGGGGAAAAAAAAAAATGCACGAAAAATATTATCATCGACCAATATCCTCTGACCCCTTGACCCGTGATCTGGTGCCCCTAAAAGCTTACCTGGACCTCAGGGTGAGCGGGCAGCCACGCCCACCGCCACCCATGTTGACATCAGAGTTGAGGAAGTCATCAGATACAGCGGTCGAGACCCAAGTGATTTGTCAAGCTGCTCGGATGAGTCAGGGACACACACTCAAAAAAAAATCCAACTGGCCTAAAGATAGATGTAGGTCGAGTACACAGAGTTCACAATATGTGTAGAGGAAGTGGGATAGAGAGCCTTGTGTACCAGTGGGGGGAGAGCACTGTCATCCTGCTGAGCCAAGGAGAGGTTAAAACTTTGGTCATTCCAGGAGTGTAAACACCGCTTCGTGTGGTGGTCACCCGTGCCTTCAACTGTCCTGTCACGTGTCTATCGCGTCTACCCTGCCTTCCCCGTCTACCCTTTCCTCCCTCGTCTACCCTCTCTACCCCATCTACCTCACCTCTACGTCAGAAAACATCAAATCCTTCATCACTCTTCCCTTATTTCAACCCTCGACATTACTCCAGTCATTCAGCACTGAGGTTCCGACTCCATCATTCCATCTCTGTCTACATGTGTTTAGGTTCATCCTTCACCCAGTGTTGTCGCCAGTCCTCGTTCTCTCTATCTTCAGCCAGCCATTCAGCATCTGTCACTGAGCCATTCCAACCACAGTTCCATCTTCTCGCTACCTTCACACACTTTCCCGTCGCCTTCAGCTACCAACCAGTTAATCTGTATCTGGTTTTTACCCACTGGTATCACACTTGCCGCCACTCAGTCATTGTCTTCGTATATACACTCACAGTCTTCCTCTACGTCCACTCACCCCTCAGTCTCGCCTTCCGCCTTTGAATCATTCGACGTCTGACTGTATCTAGTCACTCCGCCTTCCAATCCGTCCAGTCATTCTATCACCTGCCCAGAAGTGATGCATTGTACTTTCCTTTGCCCGGTTCAATGACGTATACAGAAATCTCATCTATTCAACCATTTCTTTCTGGTAGGTCACTCTGCTTCTGTACATATCTAGACTTGAAAGTTACCTCTTATTCAAGTCATCCTTCTCCGCTCTGTCGCTTCCTTCGGAAACCAAAACCACCACCAGCCATCCTTCCCTTTAAAAGGATGCAAGAGGTTAGTTCTCAGTGTGAGTGTAAACATATACGAAATCAATTTTTTCGCGATTTATCTCCACCCATTTCTCTTCCTTTCCATATCTGAAGAGCTAGGCAAGTGTCAAGCCTCCAGTCATATGTATATTTCTCTCTCTCTCTCTCTCTCTCTCTCTCTCTCTCTCTCTCTCTCTCTCTCTCTCTCTCTCTCTCTCTCTCTAAGACACCTTGGGGTTTTACAAGGACGTGGTTTTGTTTAAAGGAGTGAGCCTGTCACAGCAGGAGGGAGTCACTACACTCGGCCCAC